>NC_048227.1:91866680-92166680 GCF_002007445.2 Ailuropoda melanoleuca | reverse complement strand
GTCAGGCTGACTAAAGTGACTTAGGAGAGCAGCAACAAGGCATAAGAAGTTGAGAGCTGACCTCTACTGCTTAGTGATAGTACTAGATAGAGGAAAAACAGGAGAAGGAGGAGGGGTTCTTCCTAGTGTCCATGTCTTAGACAATATCCTATGGACATTTACATACATACTTACCCTTAAATTCTTATAATGCCATGAGACAAGGCAATGACCCCCACTTTAGAGATGAGAAAACTTGGTCCAGAGGCAGGGCCAGGAAGAGAACATAAAAGTCAGTCTGATTCTGAGAGCCATGTGCTTAGGTCTTATCCGTGCTTTATTCTGACCCCAGGTTCTTACCCAGCCTCCAGCCCTTCATTTCATATTTTTATTTCCTTGTATTCATCATAATGGCCAATTCATGTTTCATATTTCATATTTTTATTTTCTTGTATTCATCATAATGGCCAATTCATGTTTTCCTGAGAAGTTCTCTGTAGTTTGGAAGCTTTCCTGTTCTACACTTGTCAGAATTTATTGATTTGAGGCTTCTTAACACTCAAATTGCTCCTCCAAGATCCTCTGTACTTGAGAATCCTAAATTTAGTCTATCGAGTGAAGGAAGCACTGCCGATACGTGCTCGCTTCATACCACATATATTTTGATAATTAATGACCCACATTGAAAGTGGACCACTCTATTGTGAGCATCTTAAAGACAATGACAAAGAGAAAGTAAATTGAGAAGAAAGGAAAGCTGAGATCACAGAGGAGGTATGCTTCTGTCCCTTTGGTTCATCCTCTGAGAATCTAATTCTACCCCTGTGTTTAGAGACTTCACTGCCTCAGTACCTGAGCACTTTAGTTCTCAGCATGGTCTAACAGTGGAGATATTTTCGAATGCACTGTAAAGCAAACCTACTCAAAGGATCAGGTTCATAAAACAGGAAAGTACAGAGGTAGACGTAATTCTGAGTCAACCACTCAATGATGTCACCAAGGACCCAGTTTATTTCCATCTCTCCACTCTGTTTTCCATAGGGCTTTGTCCTCACACTGGCTTCCATGATGGAAGTAAAGATGTTGTAGCAGTTCTAAGAATCATCTCTACAGTCCAGAGGGGGTCAGAACATTTCTTCCAGCAACTTCCTCAGAAGTCCTTAGATTTCTCGTCTGTGTCTCCCTCACCTAAATTGGATCTTATTTCCTTTTTTTTTTTTTTTAATTAAAACATTGTTTATTATGTTATGTTAGTCACCATCCAGTATATCATTAGTTTTTGATGTAGTGTCCCATGATTCATTGTTTGCTTACTTCCTTTCTTAAACCAATCTCTGTCCAGACTGGCCAGAGGAATTCCATGAGCTTATTGGCTTAAGTCTGGGTTATCTGAACCAATCACCATGGTAAGGAGAATCAGATTGTCCTCACTGGTTTAGACTAACATGTGCCCACCCCTTAGCTGAAGATAGCGCCAGCTCTTCCCAGAAGCCATGAGCTTGATGTGGACATACACAGGAAGAAGTAAGAGGAGAGTGAACACTGAGTAGATCACCACCAAACAATAGTGTCCACTTATATAAAAGGAAACAAAGTAACTACCAGAATGTAAGAAAATACTTATTAGATCAATGCTCTTGGTGAAACTGAAGGGTGAGTATCTTTCTGAGAAAAGCATATTAACACTCTTAAGATGTCTATCAGTATACTATTGTGGTATATGCCTTTTATATACATAGTATAATTCTCTCTGGTATTCTAGAAGGATAAATTCTGTTTCTCTTTTGGATTCTTCTTAGCAATTGGTAATCAATAACATTATTAGCAAAGGAGTCTTTTTGTATAAACCTCCTTTTTGGTTTGAAAGCAACTGTCATTCACTCATGTGGCGAATATTTTGAGCACCTTATGTGTACATGATATTGTGCCTGGGCCGTGAGGTATACATAGAAAAGATACGGTGACTGAGTTTAAAGGTTTCATAATCTAGTAGGATTGAGAAGATTTGCTTTAAAATAAGGAATTTAAAGTGGTTCTGGTACATGTTTAACGTAAGTACCAAGAACCCTCAAAGTCCAGAGGTGGACAGATCATTTCTAGCCATGTGCACTAGGCAAGAAGAATTTGGGACAGCAGTCTTTGAATCTGCACACGAACCAATTAGAACACCCATCAGGAAGTGAAACATTTAGTTTAATGTGGCTGAGAAGATCAGCTGGATGAGAAATTTTGAATTTAGCCTTGAGGGTAATGTGTAGCTGAGAATGTATGTAAAGGAGTCAAAGTGAGTGAGTATATTAGTCAGGCTCCAACTAGGAAAACAGAAACCATTCTCTGTTGTTAAAGAGAGTAAAGTTGGTGCCAAGACTTGTTTACACAGGTAATGAAAGAGCTGAGAAGCCAAACACAGGCGGTGATGCAGCCTGCAGATAAACACAGCAGGAGGCTGCTGCTACCTTTAGCAGAGAGGGACCAAGGAAACGTGGGGTAACAGAGAAGACAGGCCTGTGTCCCCCAGCCAAATCTGGAACCTTAGAGGACCTATTCAGAAGGAACTAAATGCAAAGAGGTGATGTACCTCCTGCTGGCGATCCTACCTGAGCCAAGGGGCAGGGAGGAAATACCCCAGCTTCTTCCTTTCCTTTCCCAGTCTCCCTCCGGGGCTCCTCCTCCCAGCGGCCCCGCCCTGCCAGCGCCCAGCTGATAGCCTGCTGCGGGATCCACCACTTGTGCTATGGAACAGGGCGGGGGAAACATTGGGAACTCTCGGAATGGACCTCCAAGTAAACAGGCTCAGGAGTGGCGCAGGAGGAAAACGCAAGGAGCACCGCTGAGTCTCTGCCAAAAGAGATGAGGCCCCCTAGTGGGTCGAAAAGGAGGAAGGGTGAGGGCCAAGGTGGATCATGGTGCTTGGATTGGGTTAAAGGGGAGATGAACTGGAAAAAAAAAAAAGGGGGGGGGGCTTCTTCAGTATTTATTTAAATGAAACGGCAACTGAGAAAGCAGACGACCCCTCTGAGAGAACGGAGATCACCGTGGGGGAGCGTGGGAGCGGAGCCGGAAGCCTGATGTCTTCTCAGAGAAACCGGATCATGAAACAGTGGTCCAAACATCACAGTCCTCACACACTTCCCTATTCTCCCTACCTTCATGTAGACTGACTTCATTTCTGTATAAAACCATAAAAGTATCTACCATATACATCGAACCACATATTTAAGGAGGCAAGTGAGGTAAAATTTCCACATCAGAGTTTCCCATTGGATCAAACCAAATGGCTACATTCCCCATTTACAGCGTAATCTCAGATCCCCAACACAGCTTTTCTAGCAGGGCAGGAGAGCGTAAGCTTTTCCACACAGCTGGAATATCAGGCACAGTCCAAAAGGCCAAATTGTATTATCTAATTCTCGCCATATTTCATAAAAATGGATACCATAAATACAGTGGTGGGAACGGAGCAGGGCAACAGCAGATGATGCAATGTCTATAAGATAACCCGAGGGAATACAAATGAGTTCACATATCAGTGTTCAAACCCCAACAACCCACCAGCTGTGTGCCTTCTCATCTTGTCCTTGCTTAATCACTCAGACCCGTCTTTATTTCTTATCACTCTGGTGACTTGAGCCTCGTCCCAAAGATCCGTCTGTTTCAACAGATTCTTTCAAAGGACAATGCTTGCTATAACATCTTCAGAGAAGATTAATGCTACTTCAAAACAATAACACTGCTTTTGGGGATGATTGTAACCACCTAATAACAGATCAGTCATATGACTGACTACACACCCCAACTCCCTGCTCATGTCAGTAAAACAAAGAGAAATAAAGAAGGAGCCCTTTCAATGTGTACTTCACATGCTATAACTCATCTGAAATGAAACCCCTATTTATTCATCTCTTTTAGGAGCATGCATTTGTAAGTTCCCTCCTCTGTAGTTTATAAATTATTTTAAACTCTTACACTTCTGTTCCAAAATATAAATGTATGTGTTAATATCGTAGGCTAGGACTTTGCTGCTGATAATACAGGGGAAATTTAACTAGCTTATAAATGTTAAAATGTAAAAGCAAAGGAAGTCCTGCTATTCATCTTCTCTGCAATATTCAGACATTCATGAAATTGAAAGTTAATGTACCAGGGACTTTCATTATCTGACCCATTCCATCCTATCTATTAGATTCTCAAAGCACTGGAGACAGAGGACCAATATGTCACCAACACAGGACTGGAAAGGTCACAAAAACGAAGCATCAATAAAGCAGTACTTCTGAATTAAATTTCACAGCACTCAGCAGAAAATATGTTCCATAGACTCAGAGTATTTGTAAGAATGAAACTGATAGCTAGATACAACTTGAGGGAAAAAGAAAGGTATTTCTTGATTTTAAAGACTATTTAAAAAATTTTAAAAATAAGAGACTATTGAAACTATGTGTGTATGTATGTATATATGTGTGTGTATATGTGGTGTATACATACGCACACAAAAAGGCACTATTTTATATGCCCAATGTGGAAGAAAAAAGAACTCTGCATTGATTGGAACCACAATAAAGCTTATAGTCACTGAATTCTCTAGCAAGCAATGCAGTCCTACTGAACTACTTCTCTTTCTTTCCTTAAGCATTTAGTAGAATACTGTGTGGGACTTGTGAAGTCAATGTGGTTCTCAGTAATTTTCCATGAATTACAGTCTAATGTACACATTAGTGAGTTTATCATGATCTTTGCTATTTTACCATCTGAAACGCGTAATCTTAATCCGCTTAATAAAAATCAATCCACCAAATCCATGACTTCTTTTAGCTCTCCAAATTGTTTAATAATTCTGAATACTCAATGACCTAACAAGTATGTTCTTGAGATTTCCAGAGAATATTAGAATCATAACGAGATGCCACGAAGATGAAGAGACAAGCATTGATGGGGCTTTCTTTAAATCAGCTGCAGATACAGGAAAATACATGAAAGGGTAAAGAGCAGGACAGCCTAGGCTGAGGGGCTGATGGCCATACAACTGAAGTTAAAGGAGCTCCTAAGAGGGGACAAGTGCCAAGTCTGCTAGAGAAGGATTGCCAACCAGTGGTTCCCAGGCATTAGGACTTCACTTCTTTTTTTTTCTTTTTTTTTAATTTTTCAAGTTTTTATTTAAATTCTAATTAGTTAACATACAGTATAATACTAGTTTCAGGAGTAGAATTTAGTGATTCGTCACTTACATACAACACCCAGTGCTCATCACGTCAAGTGTCCTCCTTAATGCCCATCGCCCATTTAAAGATTTCATTTTTAAAGGATGTGGAGGACTGGCACTGAGTTGGTATTTTTTTTTAAAGGTAATGAAACTTTTTAAAGATCTATTTATTTACTTGAGAGGGACCGTGCTCCTGCCTGCACACATGCACACAAAGGAGGGGTAGGGCAGAAGGGGAGGGAGAGAAGCGGACTCCCCTAGGGTGGGGCTCAGATCTCACCACCCTGAGACCATGACCTCAGCTGAAATCAGGAGTCTGAAGCTTAACCAACTGAGTCACCCAGGTGCCCCCTGAGTTGGTATTTTTTTTTATATTAAAAATGACAACCCAGCTATTTAAAATCATTAATACTTTAATTCTCTAAAAAAAATTTTTTTTAAGATTTATTCATTTGAGAGAGAGACAGAGAGCATAAGCAAGCCAGGGGGAGAGCAGAAGGAGAGGGAGAAGCAGGCTTCCCGCTAAGCGGGGACCCCCCCCCCAAGGCGGGGCTCCATCCCAGGACCCTGGGATCTTGACCTGAGCTGAAGGCAGACCTTAAACGACTGAGCCACCTGGGCACCCCATTAATACTTTATTTCTAAAAAGGATATTCACACAAAAATTCGAGAGAACATTATCTGAGAATAAAAAGCATCAAATAAATTGACGTTAGAGACTCACTACATTACTACCATTTTTCCTTTTGGGGAAAAGTCCTTCACAGACTAGGGTTTGGAAGATTTGGTTAATTCTAAGGGCTAAGCGCACACTGCAACACAAAAGGGATACAAGACAGTTTTCCTGGCCGCAGGAGCGTATAGCCCAGAGAAGGAAGCAACAGTTATTGATGTGATAAAGCCATTAGGTAGTGAAAAGTATTCATTATGCAGCTGATTAAACACAAAAGAATGGTAATTCAAGGGACCAAGGAATGGAATGATTTTGGTCTGTGATGGGCTGTGACTTAGCTCCAGACCTGGAGGGAAGGGACACTTGAAGCCCAACCAAAGGAGGCTCACAGCCGATGGCAGAATGGAAAAGAGACAGATGAATGGGATTGGCGATCTGGAGAGGAGACAAATTGCAGGGAGAGTTTTATGTTGTGGAATATTGGGGGAATTCTCCTAAATGCACTCTTGTCAGTAAAAATCAATCGGAGTTAAGTACACATAAAAAGACAAGGAAATTCCCATCTTTTTTATGGGTCTGTCAATGAAGGAGACAAATGTCAGCTTAGATAATAATATGAGTAAAATTAAATATGAACACTCACTCCTATCCCTAATATCTTAAAAGACAATTTGGTAAGCATTACATTTAAAAAATGTAATGTTCTTAAGAAAGGGAGAAAATGTTATGATAAAATTAAATTTACTTTTCCATTTAAATTATTTTTACAAGTTCCACAGGCATTTATCAGCAATTATAGCTTCTATTCTATGTTATTACATTCTTCTCTTCTTGACATGACTCTTTTCTCTTTGAGTTTTCTATCATATCACACAATTCAACTTAAAATATTCTGGTATTAGGACACTACTTAGACAATTCAGATTCCACTAAAAAAAGAAAAAGAGAGAGAATATGACTTCTTGAAAAAAAATGTTGCATCAGGTAATTTAGATTTTAGTAAAATAAGAGATTAAAATCATGGTTCTTTGATATAAAGGAAGTTTCTACCAAGTGTTCTACCAAAAGAAAGGAATCTTGCTCCAACAGCCCAAAAATCACTGATTCCTTAAATGTCTTGGTCCATTAAATTAAAAAAAAAAATTGGCTGAAAACTTTCAGTGTGTGCATTCAATAACTGCTGTCAGAAGTGATTATCATTCCTATCCGGATCACTCATACGCAGTCAGCTGCTTACAAACACTCTGAACCATCCGCCAAGTTTCCCCTCAACCAGCTTTGGGAATGAAGACCTTAGAAAATATTTTAAAAATAACTCTCTTCTCAGTTTCCCTGAACACACGGCTGCCACGTTTCCTAAGCCTACAGGTCTGTTTTAAATTCAAATGGAATCTGAGCATCTTGACAGAAAGGACCCCAGAGAGGGCTTGTCCAATTGACAACAGAGAATCCAATAAGTCTTTTCATCTTAAGCTGTAAGATGTTATGTCGGAAGGAAAAGAGGAGAACAAGAGCAAAGGGAATGCTGATAGCCTGAGCAGGTTTGGGGTGAAAAGTCTCTTTTCTTGCTCCTCACTGTTCACGTGTTTCCAAATTTACCACTAAAACTCTGAAATTAATACGTGTGGTAGTTGCATACATGGGGAGAGGATTTAAAGCTTGATGGTTTGATCTACCTTGCCCTCAGATTGGGAGCTTTGGATGTATTTATTCCACATTAAAATCTTATTTTAAGATCAAAAGAGTTTGTGTTCAACTTCTTTTGCGACTTACGGTTGTTTATTCAAAGATGATGAAGTTTAGTTGGCCCTAGATATCTTAGCTTTATCCTCCCACCAGAACAAAAAAGGGAATTTACTACATTTCTACCGGAACCTCTATTCTTGCATGCACCCGAGGGTTAAGCTTTGGTACTGGTAAGATGTGTATAACTTTGCAACAGAGTAAGTCTCCGGTAAGTAGACTGTAGACTCCTTTGAGAAAAGTGCCTTATAAAGGTTAGGAGAGGTAAGAATAGGGGGAAAAAATCCTGCCCAGCGAAAACCTATTGAACATGCTTCCTCTTGCTATTCTCAGAGACTGCAACGATGGTTTAATTAGATCTCCCTGACAAAATTCATTACAGAAAATCCTGGCTTACTGAAAAAATAATAAACTCAGCTCATTCATAACCTATTAGTTCCTTTGCTTTTAAGGAACTAGAATGTTGTTCCTTTCTTTCTTTTCACTTATCTAGAAGACTCAGAATGAAATGTAACAAGTAGTAAAAGGGGAATAAATGAAAAGTGGGGGTAAATAAGTCAACAAAACACACCAAGCTGCACCCCCCATCTTTTGTCTTTCATAACATCCTTGTCCACCTAATGAGACAGAAGTGCAAATGGAAAGAGCCCTACGGGGCTGAGTAGAATACAAAGAAAGTCTACACACTCTCTCGTGTCCTTTATCTACATCCGCCTCACTGGCCTTGTAAATTCGGGCCCTGGGGTGGTGGTGGATGTGGTGTGGGGTTTTTTTTTTTTCCTCCCCTGTATGAATAAATCACCTCTAAACCAAGATCTCTTTGATTTCACTCTTGCAAGCCACCCACTCTCCATCCTCCTTCCAGAATCAGCCTTCTCAGATGCAAATTTCATTTTTGTCATGTTCAGACCTCTTCAGTGATGTCCTATGACCTGTGAAATGACGAACCCAATTATATCAGAGCAGCCAAGGCTCCCCGTTATCCGGCGTCATGTAAATCACGAACCTTATTTTGCTTCGTCTCTCTCTTCTGGTACAGTTCATCTCACTCAAAGTTCTAGTCTGCTCCAGAAAGAACCATCTGCTGCTACTTAGAATCAGAGCCTCCAAGGCAGTCTCGTGCCTCTGAACACTAATACAAACGGTTGCCTTTGCCTGAAGTGTTCTCGTCTCTATCCCCGTCTACCTGGAAACATCGGAAAATCACAAAACTCTGAGTGGACCCCTAGAAATTGTTGCCCTAATGGTCTTTATGTACACACACACGTTACATGAACATACACATTCACGTATATATGTGTAGGTGGGCACCCTTATACTTTGGAGGCAAATTATTATCTACTGGATTTTACCAAAAATAAGCAAAAATTTCAGAAAAAAAATGTTATGGGAGATTTTGCTTCTTTCCTTCTTATGTACAATTGGGAGGTCAGGTAAAGAAACTAAGACTATGCCATGCATTAAGTCCATTGCTTGAGAAGGAGATGACCACCAATGGTCTATCTTAGTAGCATAACACGCTGTCCAGAGGGTAGAACCTGAGAGCTACACATTTCTCCTCCCCTTCCCAGGCACGCTGGCCAGACCACGCCCAGGAAACTGCTGCAGGCAGGGGTCCAGATAATCAACCTACTATGTTCCTCCCATTGGGGTTAAGTTTTACACGCCCAGTTTATTTGAACTCTGAAGGTAATGAATCCCATTAGGAAACCACTTTCAATACGAAGCAGTACTTCCTTTTGGCCTAAAGTCATCACTCTAGAGTTGTAATAACTGTCCAGGATAGGATCAACACATGTGTGTTTGTGATAGTCATATTCTGCACAGATTTCAGACCTTGACCGTAGCTCCCTCCAGCTTCATGTTTAAAAAGGGCTGAAGACTGGGGGTGCCTGGGGGGCTCAGTAGTTAAACATCTGCCTTCGGTTTAGGGTGCAATCCCGGCGTTCTGGGATTGAGCCCCACATCAGGCTCCTCCGCTATGAGCCTGCTTCTTCCTCTCCCACTCCCCCTGCTTGTGTTCCCTCTCTCACTGGCTGTCTCTCTGTCAAGTAAATAAATAAAATCTTAAAAAAAAAAAAAAAAGGGTTAAAGACTCCATGGTTTCATCCCTGTTCTTCTGGTATATCTGGCAGGCCCCTAGTCTTTTGTGCATTCTTGCTGTGATTAGGATAGTTTTCTTTCTTCAGCTTCCCTTGACTTTAAAGTTCCTTTCTAGTGAAAGGAACAAAATCTCGCAGGTGTGGCCAAACCCTGTTTTTTGTTGGTGGTGGTTGTTCTTTTTTGTTCGTTTTTTGCAAGGATAGGCCTGTTGTTTGCTTTGTGTTATGGGCCTTTTGTTGATGAAAATAATTTCTTTGGCATTTTAGGAAAAGGATCTGTATGGTCCATTTCCAGAACAGATGAAATTTAATTCAGCTCAACTCAAGAAATATTGATTGCGCAATGGCCATGAGCTCGAAGCTCTCATAACTATATTAAACAGTGGTTAAAATCCATCATTTTATTAGCTTAGTAGAGATTGGGGCATGGAATGGAATATGAGTGCTGGGCAGGATTTAGGAAATCAGCAGTCCCAATAGTTTTAAAACTTTTTAGAGTTCAGGCAGCATTTTCTTCAAGTGAAATTTCATTACGGTGCTCAGCAGATGGAAGTTGGTCTAGCTGAAGTAGTTGTTCGGGAGACAAAAATATTTCCTGTGAGCCTTCTCCACTGTGTTTACACACACACAGTCACAGAACACAGAGTTTAAAAACCTTAGCTCGGGCCTCATCCTTTAGGCCTCATTGTTTATTTTCCAGAAATACAAGGGAGGTGACAAACCCACAATTATAGGTAAGTTGGAAGACCGAGATCGTCTGACTCCTGATTTCGTACCCATTCTCCTACATTTCTTGTATTTTCCTCTAGATGAAACTCACCTACAATTTTTCTGCCCCTGCCTTGTGATAGCATTCCTCTAGACTAACTCCCTGGGTCTGTCATTTCACTACGCCGCATTCCCTGTCCCTGCCCCTCTCCTCCCCACCACTCCCTCTTCCTCCTGTATTTGTTCCTTCCTCCTCTCCAGCTTTATAAATAAATGTGTTTTTCACACTCCCCTGTATTTGTTTAACTTCCCAAGGCCTTAAGTTGGCAGAAGCCTGACCTCGGGCTTCTAAGTTATGCTTCCACTCAATCAGACAAATCAATGTCTATTTGCACTCCGGGCTAATTTGTCCGGAATGTATTCAGAATGCATTTACTTGTTCTAATTCCTTTAACCCACTTCATTTTCCTACATTCCTTCCCCTGATCAAGGAAGATGATCTGATTAAGGTTTCTGCTGAAAGCAGCCCTGTGGTCTCTGAAAGTCCCTTTGATACCCTTGTGGGTAGAAGATGATTGGCATTAATAATATCCCCCATTCAGCTCCTTTGTATCACGCGAGCAGCAGCTGAAGCTGCTTCAAAATCCACTGCTGCGTGTTTTGAGACCTGCCAAGAAACAGCAACATGCTAGCAGACCCGGCAGCAACGAGAGCCTGGTCCTGATGGATGAGTGTGCCCATAACAGCTGAGAGAACCATAACAACACAACAGCGATAACCCCCGATTATCCGTTGTGAGGCCCGGAGCGCCCTCTTCCCACATGGCCTTAGTAACCGACGAATGAATGGTGAGCAGAGAATGAACTTGGGCCGCTTTCATTTAGGAGGTGTCAATTTCTTTTTATGCTGAAAGTACATATAAGAGAGAAAGAGAGAAGACATTAGATCAAAAATAGGAAAACTAATCCTTACCCCATCCTCGTGATACTTTGTTATTGGAGCTCATGACCTTCTCTGGAGTAAAGTATGTGTGAGGAAGTTGAAGAACCATGAGGAGAACATTCTGCAGCAGTAGAGGCTCCCAAGGTTGATGCTGCCCTTTAAAAATGCCTGCTGAGCTTGGCCAGACATTAGTTACACATCTTTTCCTTACAGGTCTGCATTATCACAAACGATCATTCTGGTCATGCTAGCCATGGAGGATTACTTCGCCATACTCTAGGCGGGAGGGTCAAATGAGTGGAGGGTGGAGAGACAGTGAAAAGAGACTAGAAATTGCTCTAATTTCCTAATCCGATGCCTTGTGACTACGAAACGCAATAGGAATCTATTCAGTGGAAGCAAGAACAACGCTGCTGCCCGCCATGGAGCCGCTGGTATTTCTCATATGCACATTAACTCTAGTAATACCACGACTATCAGCGCACACGTTGAAAAGAGACTCGTGGCACATTCTGTGCAAGTTCTATGTTCCCTGAACAAAAATGTTGCCATGGAAACCTCTACCCTAAGGCAGGTGTAGTTGTGCAAAGGACTATGGGCTATGAAATCAGGTTCCCATGGCAACATTTTTGTTCAAAGCCTGAAGAATCTTAAATACATGTGCCAATACATTTTATTACCCAGCAGGATACACAGGTGGGATTAATAAAGTTCACTATTTGCTCAACTAAAAGTTGTAATCATGGTAAAAATAAATGAATTAGAACCAGCTCCTATAGATAGCTTGCGTAAACAGTTTGGAGTTGTAACGCTATTTCCACACGAATAAGTAAATGTACGTGAAGTATTAATAGGTAACTTTTCTTTCATTAAATCCGTAAGGCAGGGAAATCTTCACAAAAGTGATGGGATTTAAAAATCTGAAATACATCTTCAACTCACAATTCACTGATGAGATTAAATCACTCAAGCTTACCAAAGGAAATTAAGACCATACTATCCACCTGTAATAGAACCAATTAGTATGGTGGCCAAAGAGCTCAAGGAAAAAAACATCAGGTTGATTCATCTATATTATGTGAGCTCATGCTAATAAAATGTGCCAGTTGGGATATTTATGGTAATTACCATTTCTAGAGTCTCAAAACATTCATATAAATACGCCAAGAACCAAATTAAGAAAAGCTTTTGCCTTTATCTTTTACAAATAATCCAGAAAGTAATAATCATTCATTATAATATATTTCAGAAAATATATAAAAAAGGTAGCCTACGAAAGGCAAAGAAATAATCACATGGAAATGCTTGAGTAAGTTTTTAAAAGAAGAACCTATTCTTCATCATTTCATATTTTCTCGCCCCTTAAAACTTCAAAATCAAGTTGATAAGCATCGCATCACACACTCTAGGAGATCAGAAACTATGTTTGGTTTTGCTCATCATCGCTCTGCCCAGTGCCTGGAACATTTTACACATCCAAGAGCTACGTGTTGAATGAATGAATGAAACACATTCTGAACTCAGGTAACAAAGCATCTTAGGTTGTCAAGGGAGTCTTTCACAAAAATCCTATAAATAAAAATCAGGGGATTCAAATGAAATTTTTCCATTAGTTCACATTTTAAATTTAGAAATGCATTATCATCCTTTTGGATTATTTTGTAATTAGTATTGGCTCCCAAACCTTTACCAATGTTTCCACCTCTTTCCCCACTGCCCCCCGCCCCCCGTCATTCTATCTAGTGGTTGGTGATCTACAATCAAACATATACATGCCCCAGGAGAGCAAACCGCATAGAGGAAACGTGGGGATCTTTTTATAAAATAAGGCATTCATTCTTTAAAATGCAATGAACCAATTCCTAGTTTACCTGTTTTGTAAGTTCTTTTTTTCCTATATTAGGTCTTGTTGTTTGGAGTGACACATCTGTTAACACTTGTATAGTAAATTCTGGCCTTCTCAACAAATTTTCAAACCAAATTTCATAGAATTTCCCTAAAAATGCTGAGAATTTAGTCTTAGAATGCAGCCACAGTTAGCAAACTCATTTCCAAAATTTCATGTATTAGAAATACATTCTTAAGAGAGATCAGTGTATCATAACATTTCAAAGCAGGAGATCAGCTAAAGTGTAAAGACACAGAATTTAAAAACTAGAAGACCTCTCTGAGACCTCCCAGAACTTCAAGGTGCCTACGTATCAAATATGGCCAGGCTTGGAGCAATGCGGAAATCCATCGGCTGTGACCATGGGCTGCAGCCATGTCTGAGAGGCCCTGCTCAACTGAGAGGCCTTGGGTAAGTCACAGCCCTCCTTAAGCCCAAACAGTTCTAATTTAAAATGGAAACAAAGCAACTCTCAATTGTAGAAGGGGTCTGTGAGTGTCAAATGACCTGATGTATGTTAAGCACATCAGGGGATGCTATTTTTTTTAACCTCTAAATGTATGTTGTTACTGTTATTATTTTAGTCAATGCCCCTAAATAGTAAATAAGCTAAGAAATATTCACATTGCTTAGGACTTTTTCAAGAAATAGCATTTAGCAGTCAGCCTACATCCATTTCTCTCTAGCATCAAGTTCGGTTCTGCTAGTGCCAATTCTTGTCTCAAAGGAAGGGATCGAGGCATGAGACTGCAAGTTTGCTCACTGGCACTGAAACCCTCAAGAGTTATTACAATTCTATTTTGAGGAGGTTGGTTTTTTATTTTTTATTTTCTAACTTTATTTTTTAATGCCAGTAGAGCTAAACTTTAGTAGTACCAAAGGGTTAAGGCAATTCCAATAGTTCTCCATTTTAGGAATCTCTTAAGCCTCAGGAAAATTTGGGTTGGGGACAATATGATACTTTTGAAAGACACAGTTACCAAGCTTTCAAGTCTCCCTAAAGTTATTACAGGCAAATACTTCCAGCATTTTTCAGAAGTCCACCAAAGAAACATGAACTTGTTTTAGAAAATCCAGTAACTTTATAATTTTCACATCAGAAAAAAATAGGAAAAATATAAATAAATCAAGCACAAAAGGAAATATGCAAATAATTATTTAAAGAATCCGCTAAATCAGGCCACATTAACGGTTTTTCATTTATTCACCCACGTAAAGTACATTCACTGCAGTGTGTCTTCAGCCTTGGGGCCGGGAGGATGCTTTGGCAAACTCTACAAAAAATTTACAATTCTGCTTCACCAGGATGTCTTATAACCAAGAGTCAACACAAAAGTAAAATTGTCCAACATTTAACTAGTGGGAGAGTTGAAACCTCGTGAGGTGGCATAACCACTAGAACCTTTCTGTGGACCCGAGTACCATATTCATGCTGTGACCTGCTTGTACCAACCTTACATAGTGCATTTACAGTAGGTATAGAAGTAAACGTGACCTGAAGAATTTTCCACGTATAGTATTTTTTTAAATGAATGTTGTGCTTGGAGGTGCTCTATGACACTAATCAGCTTTTTAAAATAAGTGGTGATTTAAATTCACGTTCACCATGCAAAGAAAGATCACCAAGACAATAACGCCAATTCAAACAATGGTCCATCGTACTCAAAATTGTAACACTCAAATTGGCACATGAAAAAAACCAACAGATAGGTTTTTAAAACTTCTTAAGCATAAAACCAGTCAGCAAAGCAGTGTCACACCTGTCACGTTCAATTAATGTTGGTACCAGTTGGATTGGCCTCTACTGTGCACACTTGGTTTTCTGTGTAACAGCTTCATATACAGGAGTTTACACTTACTTTCACGTTTGTGGATGCAAGTACAAATAGGTATAAGAAAATGTGGTTTTTGAGTCAACACCGAAGACTCAATTTTTTTCTTTAACTTTAAAAAGTGCATCTCTATTACTTCATTCTGAAAAATTTCTAGATGTTGCTTCAGGCCCCAGGGATATGGAGATGCGAAACATCTGGAGAGGGCCTCCTCCAGAGGAATGTGCTGTCTGGAGGTGG
This sequence comes from Ailuropoda melanoleuca, assembly GCF_002007445.2. Classification (NCBI taxonomy): domain Eukaryota; kingdom Metazoa; phylum Chordata; class Mammalia; order Carnivora; family Ursidae; genus Ailuropoda; species Ailuropoda melanoleuca. Next base: position 92,151,373 of record NC_048227.1, on the reverse strand, counting down.
AGGAGGGAAGTCTGTTACATCTCTAAACACATCCACGTAAAATACGATATGTGTGGAAAAAGTGGGAGTCTGGAAATGCGAGGGACTAAACTCTATTAATTTGGGGGCAACTAAATGAACAAAATGCATTCCCTTTTTTTTTTTTTTTTTAGCTTATGAACAAGTATACTGCAGGGCAACTTCCCCAATTATCATCTGTTTTACTAGAAAACGAAAGTGAAAATTGCAATCTGTCTGCTGTAGAACATACTGGAGCATGATCTCAAACTGATTACAGACTTGTCGAATTGTATCAGCATCGATTTATAAGGCAGAGCCCTGCAGCATGTCGGTGTGATGCCGCTTCCTAAATGTGGCACTAGGCCTTTTTATTTCATCCCCGGGACAATCCTGTGTGAGCGCTAATGTGTTGCCTTGATGACAGGTCGCTGTGTGGACCCTAAGGAGGTTTCTGCCGAAGCACCTGGGTGTGTTGGGTGGGGCACTTGTAGGACGCTGGGATTCCTGACTGAGCTAAAATGCAGTCAGGGGTATAAAAATCATCTAATGACTGCTTAGGTTACAAAATGCTATTCCTAACCTTGCAGACATCGACTGAAATGAAAAGATTTTATAAGATCGCGTGTTAATTTTTGCATTACAACAAAACTTACAGGAAATTAACATTTTAGATCACAATGAAAAAAGCCTTCCAGGGTGGTATGGTTTGATTAAGTCATACTGTTTTGCACCCACTGCTTAAGAGAAATTGGGTTCATTCATCCCTTAATACATATTTATTGAGTTCCTACTACATGCCAGGTGCTATAGTTAGCCACACGACATGGCGTTAGCTGATAAATTAAACTTAAAAAAAAAAAAAAACCAACTTAGTACATTAAGGAAAAGGAATATCTTAAAACCAAAATGAGGTACATCTTTATTTAACAATAATCTCCTAGCTGTTTCCTAAATAAATTAATTCAGAGATGTATCGCTTCACCAGATTTTAGTCTGACAAAAATAGTAATCGACGGAGGTGGCCGCGAAACAGTGCTATTATGAAGCATTGCAATTTCAGCTGAGTCATTCAAGAAACGTTTCTTTCCTCTGACCTTTGCACCTGCTAAGTGATAGAACTCCTCTACACAGTGCACAGGTCAGACCTCTCCAATGCAGCACAAATATCATTCAAGGGAAAACACTCTATTGCCCAACTTGATTACATGGAAATTGGTTTTGTACAATAGAAGCCTTTTTGTTCAGACTACTATGGCCTCCTACAGTGTAAGTTTCTTTACAGAGTTAATAGACGAGGGATGGATTTTGAATTTCACACGCATACACAAAAGGCTCATTACCATTTACATTTGTGCACGGCTAACAGAGATGAGCAGGGGCCACCACAAATCATTAAAGCTGAAAAATGAAATTGAACAGAGACGAGGAAAACCTGTTTTCTTAAAGCCCATTTAGTATGGATCAACGTTAATTGTAATAGGATACTCCAATCTATAAGGAATAACTGTGCTTTGTTTTCTAGATATTAAAAAAAGGAGATACGATCCTTGTTTAATTTTAAAGTTCTTTCTAACATTTAAGTCTGGGATTCTAGGTTGTCGAACATTCATTTCTAAAAAAAGGTAAGCCTGAACTTGATTCTAATTTGAAATGAAACAACTTTTTAGGTAAGAGAATAAGAAATAATAAAGGAAGGGATCTAGAAACACTGTATGTGTACTTAATTTCTCCAACTGAAAGCACTGAAGAAATACTTACCCACCCTCGGTGGGTCCAGAGGCCACCCTAATGTTCCACACCCCACTTCCCATAGATATGGAGGTGCTGCTGATTCCCCAGGCCTCTTCTATCTTCCCCATACAAACCCCATGGCCCTGGTTCCCTCAGCTTTCCCGCTCCTCCTCCTTCTCCTCAGCCCTGTATCAGTGTGCACCTGTTTTGGAATATATGGCAGTAAATGGGGAAGACGAAGTCTCCACCATGACCATGGGAATCATGATTAGGGACACACCACCTGACATCCTACCTCTTTTTAGCTCCCTCTGTGGCTCAGGCCTTCCCCTCACCCACACCGCCCCCAACTCCAGCAATTTATATCGCAATCTTCTTAAACCCCAATCCCTGCCTCAGCCCTCAGGCTTGGGCCCAACAAGTACAGATCTAGGAAGCCCCCTCCAAGGTCCAGGTACCAGCTGGCGATGTGTTCCAGCTCCTCAGGCTGGGAAGGGGGGGCCTGGGATTCACAAATATAAATCGTCTCTCTTTACTATTAGGAGGCTTCTTTAAAAAAAAAAAAAAGATTTTACTTATTTATTTATTTGAAAGAGAGAGAGTGAGCATAAGTGGGGTGAGGAGCAGAGAAAAAGGGAGAAGTAGACTCCCTGCTGAGCAGGAAGAATGACAGAAGATGCGGGGCTCAATCTCAGGACCCAGAGATCATGACCTGAGCCAAAGGCAGATGCTTAACCAACTGAGCCACCCGGGCCCCACTATTAAGGGGCTTCTTAACACACAAGTGGCTATCCTTTGTTAAAACTCACTTGATACAACTAATCATTGAACGCTACACCAAAAACTAATGATGTACTATATGTGGGATAATTAAATTTAATTTTTTTAATTCACTTGAAATTTGTAAAATTTCTTTTGCCTATTCCTACAGTTTTGCCTGAATCGCTTGTAGTGAGTAGCAAGAAAAGAATGTATTGAGAAGCCAGATGGAAGTAGGGTTATCTGACATTCAAATACATTAAGGCATCAAATTGATGATTAGGATGGAAGGGTCACAAGGGATAATGGTAACTGGCTGGTCTCACAGGCCTCAATCCAGATTCTGGATTATAACCATGTTCCTAACTCCGTCAGTGATGGGACACCCTGCTCCCTCTGTCCAGGCAACTGGTGATCTGTCCTGGATGCTGAATGGGCACATGTGTTTATCACAAAATTCACCCACTATTTTTCATTTTCCTAGATTGTGGAAGGAATGACGGACGGTTGGAGGAACGATCTATGTAGGCAATTACCAGATTAAGCTCATTGGCATTTGCATTGGTTGCCTCATGCAACACTTCGTGAGAGGTGTGTACAGGAGCTTTCCAGCCCAGCACACTAAAACAGTTTTTATTATTGAAGTATAGGTAACATACAATAACTGCACATATTTAAAATACACACAATTTGCTATGTTTTGACGTATATATGAGACTGTGAAACCATTACCCCAATCAAGACAGTGAACATATGCATCAACCCCAAAAGTTTCTTCATGCCCCTTTGTCCAGCACACTAAAATTTCAAGCATTATTTAATGAAAAAAAAAACCATCTATTTCATTCTCCAAAATGGACCATAGCATTGGTTCAATTCCATATAACATCACCTTTCACTGGAAGTCCCTAGAACTCAGGTTCTTATCTATTCAACGCTCAAAGTGATTTGGCTTATTTCCCTGAAGAGATGGGCATGCACGAGTGTGCGTGTGCACGTGTGTGTATTCATGTGCATATGCACACACCCTCACAATATCACTACCTTCATGTGACAAGCACTAGACGTAGAGTCTCTTCCAAAAAATAAGCTACATTTTTTATTACAGAAATTTTTGGAAAGATTCCTTCTTCCTGAAATGTCTTGTCTTTTCACCACATGGAACCAACCATTCTGGCACTTCCTAGTTACAGGCTTAGGAACTGGATTATTGGAGCGCCAACCGGCCAGTCAGATCATTATGCAAAATAGTCAACTTCATGAGATTGGAAGAACACAAACAGGGGCCGAACAATTAGCTCCTGTCACTCTTGCTGGGCGAAAATTGAATGCTAACACTCATGACCGGGGTGTTGGGCTCTGTGAGCTCGTAGCAGTTCCTGGGCACCACACAGAAAACCAGCCTCCCACAGAGGCTATAATGATTCCCTCAAGCCCTTCAGGAACAGTTGTTTTCTGGGCAGCATCTTTCTATAAACCCTGTAACTATGGTTTAGTAAAGAGAAGTTTCTGTCTTGCCATATTTCTAGGAGTGACTTTTTTTTCCCCCCTGCACAACAGGTCGTATGACCTTAGCTAGTAGAAAAGACAATTTATTGAGAAAGAAGCCGTCATGGTGCATGTCAGAGGCCACTAACTTTATGAAGAAACCTCCTCCCTTGCCACACGGCAAGAGAAGAAACATCAATCAATCAATCAATCAATCCTTGCCAAGATCAGAAATAGCCACTTTCTTTCAATACTGCAGTTGTCAGATTCATAAAATAAACAGTTTGCTTGAGCCTGAAGTGAAATATTTTCTATTACTGCTGTATGTGTTAGCCTTACACAGTACTGGACCATTCGCTCATTCCATAAATATGTATTGAATTTCTACAGTGTTCAAGGCATTGTGGGGCATATAAATATGAATAGGACATAATGTGGCTCTCGGGGAGTTTCCATCATGGCAGGAATGTATATGGCACTCAAGAGAACATTTAACTATGATGATGATGAAAGAAGCGAAGTCTGGCAGGAAGTCTGGAGCAAAGCCTTTTAGATCCAAGGAAATTAGGGAAGAACTTGGCAAGGTTTCCATTTTAATTAAACACCTTCTCTTTGTCACTTGATCAGACATTCTTTATTAGGCCTGTTAGGTGTCTTTGCATGTTTTTGTTTCCATGTCTCTTTCCTGAACTAGATGAGAGGGGCTCAACTTATTTTTAAGATCTTGGTGTCAGCACACAGTAGGCGCTATTGCTGAGTGAGTCAACAGGATAGAGTAGAAATGATATCATCTTTGGAGCATGACTTTCAGGCCAGGCAGGTCACAGAAGATTGCCTTCTAGGAAGGGTGACTAGCATCTCTACTCTCCCTTCCTGAAAGCAAACTTTAATTTAATACTTTCACAATTTACTGCCTATAGGAAAAAATATTTTTTCTGTTTATGAAATGGATGTAGTTTCATCGTATACAATTTCACTAAGACACAGAAAATTACAGAAAATAAATGTCTTTTGTAATACTCTGCTCAAAGACAACTGTCATTAAGATTCTGGCCCACTTCTTGCCCTTTTGTATGTGATAACATTCCATAAGTACTCTGTATATATTTAATATTTTATATTCAGTATATATCATGTATGCATTTAATATTTTAAGACCACATATATGTATATATGTATAATCAATACTCTGAGCCAGTTACTTATTCCTCTTTATAATGTATTTTATAATGTATTTTAATTAGCACAGTTCCATAAACAAGAGGGCCAGACTAAGCTTGAATTCCAAAAGGAGCCTGGGTACTTTTAATCCACTGTTGAAGTTTGCCTATTTTTAATCATCTCTTTCAGAATAGAATCAAGGCCAGATTAAATATACTACTACAAGTTTTATTTTGGGGATAAATGGTGCATTACTGACCCAAGATATTCAATCCCATCCGACTTTTGGGAGAGGCCCTATTCCACCAAGATGCTAGTTACTACCATGGGACATTCTCAGTAAAGACAAAGCCCCTGATCCCTAACAGACTGAGACCCCTCAGAAGAAGTAACGTAGCTTAGAAGAGCTCCAACGTGCTTTGTTAAAAGACAGTGTTATTAAAAAAAAAAAAATGTTAGAGCATGTCATTCCCTTCTGCCCCCAAACTCTTCCATGGTTTCCATGCCTCCACCTCTTTCTAGAACAGTTTCCCTGCTGTGCCTCCCTCAGGCATCACAAAGCCCTTCCTCCTCACCATAACTACCTAACTTAGAGGTGAACACTCCCCCCTCGGTGCCCTTACTATTCCTATATGTGCTTTTTACTGCCATGGCATGGACACCCGGACACACCGATTTAGGTCTTCCTCCCACTCTTCAACGCTCATGTCTTACAAGGATGACATTATCACGTTTATTTTTATATTCCCATTGTCCAGCACAGCACCCAGCACATAGCAGGTGCAATTCAAGTCTGTTGAGTGAGTAGCTGACTGCACGAGGTCCTAAAAGGTGGAAGAGAGTTAGAAAGGCAGAAGCAGACATGGGGAACCCACTGCATGTCCAGATTCGCTGAGCCCCAACAAAGGTCACTTAAACAGCCCTTGGCATTAGGACTGAACTTAATACCTCTCTGTGGGATCTACACAAAAGCAACAATTTTCTTAATATTCATCTGATCTGTGGAATGGCCAGAGCTAGCCTACTGGATAGGCACTTAGCCCCCAGTCACCCCTTTCATGCAAAGGCTGACCCCTGTTTTCAGAGCCTCTCCTCCGAGGTCATACCTCTTCTCAAAGGGGGTCCTTCACTCAGACTTCCTCATTTCCCTCTCCTGAAGGCTCATAATTTGGGGAAAATGTTAAAGACCTCCTTTGTCACCAGTGACATCTCCCTCTGGCCTATTCACTGCTAAACATTGATATTTTCAGAGCAAGTTTCACCAGAAAAAAGAAGCCAAAGAAAATTTGCATGTCAAAGGTACACATATCATTTTAGGCATGCAAATTATTGTTTTTAGAAGAATAAAAGGCTGTAAATATTTTGAGAAGTGGGCCCCTAGTGCCTCTTAAGTATTCTAAACTACACTGTGTGCTTCATAATTATGTAATATATAGAATACCAGCTGCTTTGAATGGTACTCCAGAGGTTTGGATGGTATCAGAAAGCTCTCCTCCCCCAGTGAGAGCCATAGTCAAGCAAGCAATACCGTAAAGCCAGATCCAATTGACATTGAGTTGCTGGATTTTAACACACTTTAAAACAGATGTTTAGTCTGTGTGGTGTGGTTTCAGAGAAACATATTTTTTGCCTAAAAAAAGTCAAGTCCTATGAAGTTATATACCTATAAAATGTATTAATATTTATCATCTCATTAACATCTGTCTAAAGGGATGCATAGGTTGCAATTGGATATATGCGTATACGCTTACATTTTACATGTTTAAATATTTATATCTTTGCATTCAGATACACACATACATTTAGCTAAAGGACAAAACCCTAGATGCTTCTTTTCATCCATGACAAAGAGCAGAGATACATTTGAGCTTCTGGAGAAAAAAAATAAAGCATGCTCATGCATTCCACTGGGTCCCCTGCCTGATACAATTGTAGGTATTTTTTTGAAGGTTTCATAGAAGAATTGGTTAATTATTTATGGTCTTAAAAATCCCCTTCCTAGTTGGATATATCCTGAAAGATAGGACCTGTGGAAGAACTTTGACGGTAAGGAGAGAAGTAACAGGGCAAAGAATACAGACAGAGAAAAACGGTGGGGTGAAGACACTTCTCCTTCTAGGATTTCACACATGTCCAAGCCAAGCGACAAAATGGTAATTTAACAAAATGCTTTAGGGAAAAAAAGAGATCATAAATTAAAAGTCCCATAGCCTTTACAATGAAAACTTAGGCCTGGCTGTACAACCAACAGCTTGCCCTTGGAAATCACTGGTACAGAGTTCAAAGAGTTACTTCTGCAATTTCTTTTAGGAAAACGGAAAAGTGGACCCATGCCCAAAGACTAAAGCAGAAGAACTGTGTTTTGTTTTGTTTTTTTTCTTTTCTTTTCTAAGAAGAAAATGAGTTTTATTTGAGAAACTCAATGGAGCAAGTCACTCAGAGGTTAATTTGGCTAAAGCTGTCTCACGACACAGGCCTTGAAGTCAGCCTGTGTTACATCCCAGCTCCGTAACTTCCGGTGCGACCCTAAGCAGGTGACCTGACCTTTCTGAGCCTCAGATTTCTCCCCTGTCAAAGGGCAACAATAGTTACCTGGAAGACATATGTTCTGATCTAGATCTTGCATTTTCGGGGGAAAAAACACACAGGCAAGTCCACAGACAGGGACTACCACAATTTCCTGAATTGTAGTCACAAAATACTTTCAGTAATTAACCAGTCTGTATGTCCGGACTCTAATCCATTTATGATTTCAATTCTACTTGAATTTGAGTGAATAAGGTACTTAGGAGAAGACGAAGACTGATAAGTGAACGGTTTGCCTAAAGTTAAAGAAAATACCCTGAACAGAAACACTTTCTATGCATCTGTTTGTGTTCATGACCTTGACCTTCCCAACTACCTGTACCTCATATAAAGTCCATGCTTTAACACCTCAACTCAGAAAAATCTGTTTCCAAAAATATTACAAAGAACAGATGAGGTGTGCCTACCTACTGATTGAGTGCTCTGATTCTCGAAGTTCTAATAATTACTAATCTTCAATGGTGCTAATCCAGTGATATGCAGACTTATCTACATTCTACTGTCACCGCCAATTACCAGTGGTATGAAGACAATCATATTCATAGGTAATAAGAAGTCAATATTGACAGCTAAATACATTTTTGACTAGAAATGACTCATAGTTTAATTTACTGCATTCTTTCAGCTGTCATACACATCTAAGACACAGACTATCACAGCTACATGCAACCAGAGCTCTCCATCTCCTCCTATTTAAAAATCATCAATGCACAACCTTGTTTCTAATCCAGCAAATATTTATCCAGTGCTTGTGATAAGCCGTTCTCTCTTTTCTTCTTCACAGTGAACTTTCAGGAGCCCATGACCTCTACCAGAGAAAACAGCAGCTTTATGAGCCCTATCCTACCTGCACACACGTTCGATTTGGTTTAGACAGGGTTTTTAAAAATGTGAGCCAACATTTTAAAATGTGCAAATTTCCCGTCAAAAAAGAAGGAAAAAACCTAGATCGTCTTTTCTTATTTTTATTTTTTTTAATCCAAACTCTGGTAACACTGGACTGTTGTCCCCGCATGGCAACAAGTGACAATGGCTGAAAGAGCCGAGGGTGCATCCAGGCACCGTACTCTTCACACGCACTCACATACTACTGTGCACACTCTTTACAAAGACTGACCCTCCCAGACTGGAAGTTTCCCAGGTGCACATTTGAATCTCCACCCTATCCCACAGAACCACTGTAGCCTTCTCCCGCATCACCCCTTCCTTACTTGCCACAGCATTTCTGCCTCTGTCACGGAACAGAAGAATTGGCTCTCAACATAAATTTAATCCTAGCTGCTCAGTTCCAGGTTCGGCCCAATTGGTCCTTCTCCTCCTCCTCAGCCTCTCTGAGATTATCTGCGTCCATTTCCAACCCCACTTTCCGGACTCACTCTCCACCCTGGGCTTCTTGGCCTCCTCTCCCTTGGGTCTCTTCTCACCTCCCTTCTGACCCCTGTGTTCTCTTCAGGCACTCCTGTTGGTTGCTCGACTCCACACCCTCCACGGAATGACATCCTGTATCCTTTCTGCGATTCCAATCACTACATCAGCCTAAACAACTTCTGGATCTCTATCTCCAGCTACGATTTCCACTCTGGAAAGGATATCTCTTTGTTGCATGTCCCCACACAGTTGGTACCTGGAATTCAAGATGTCAAAAGGTAATCTCATTAGCAACCCAACCCCTACACCTTATATCAGAGTTTTCTGAATCTTCATTATCAATATACCATCCTTCCAGTTACTCATTTCTCAGTACCTAAAGCTCTCTGTTGATCTTTTTGTCTTGTGACAACTCCTTCCTCCAACTCCAGCAGATCCAGTCAGTTCTAGCCTCCAAATGCCCCTGTCTCCACCCCTGCCACTCTCCGGGCCATTAGCAGAGACGAAGCCTCACCAGCCCCTTCTGGGTACTCCAGTGCAGTGGCTTCTGACTGTGCCCCAGACGCAGCTCCCGTCCACTCAGTTCTCTCCTGCATGTCAACAGCAGACCAATCCTCCTTAAAGCACTCTTCCTCTTCTGTTCTGCTCCACACTGCCCAATGAAAAGCTCCAAATTCCTTAGCCCGAGGTTAATGTAATGCTGTGGCCTCAATCCATCTTTTGCCTCCTCTTTTCCTATATTCTTTCATGCCACAAGGAAACCAAACCTTAGGCTTTTCCTATTTTCTGAGCTTTCCTGCACTATTCTTTTATTTGTATTATGTCCTTATTAAGAATGGATTTTTCTGTTAGCAGACGGTTACCTGTGGCCAATCTTCCAAGCTTCAGTTAAAATAGTATCTTCCAGAAAGCACTGGTACACCCAAATACAAATAATCTCTCCTTCTATTATTACTCTACTACCATATAACATTTATTAAGTCCTTACTATATATGCCAGACATTGTATGTCTAATAACCCCATAAGGTAATATTATTGTCCCAGTATTAGAGATTACAAAACAGGTTTAGAGAAGTTACATAACTTGCCCAATGTTGTACTGCAAGCAACATAACACCTTATTGCTTTCTCTTTTATAGCATTTAACATGTTTGACTTGGTACTTTGTATATTCAATTATCTCCTCTACCAGGAGGCACCTGGGTGTCTCGGTTGGTTAAGTGGCTGACTCTTGATTTTGGCTCAGGTCATGATCTCAGGGTTGTGAGATTGAGCCCCGTGCAGCATGGAGCCTGCTTAAGATTCTCTCTCTTTCCCTCTCCCTCAGCCCTATACCCCTGCGCCCCCCCCAACTCACACGCTCTCTAAATAAATAAATGAATGAATAATAAAAATGAAAATAAAGATAAAAATCTCCTCTACCAGATAGATACAAGTTAAGAGGTCAATTAAAGTATTTGATACGAATACATTGTATTATATCCACAACACCTGGCAGGTGGTATGTATGGCTAATAATATCTACTGAATTAATGAATGATATTAACTAACTTCTCTATGCTACGGTTTTCTTTTCTGTCAAATGGGGGATAATACCAGTACCTACCTTGTGCCTTTCTTGTGAGGACTAAATGAGTAAATCAAGTAGAGTTCCTAGAACGGTGCCTGATACATAGTATCAGTACCATAGTATCAGTACCTCCCCACACGCTGATTATATTGAAGCTGATATGCTGATGGTCGCCTACTTGTTTCTCCTCAATGGCTGTGATGAAGCCGCTAACCCTAAAAGCTTTTCTCCCATCTTTATTTCCTGCCTCAATTTCTTTTTTCATTAAAGAAGAGATAAATTTATGTATTTATTTATTTTTTTAAAATATTTGTTTATTTGACAGAGAGAGAGAGACAGCCAGCGAGAGAGGGAACACAAGCAGGGGGAGTGGGAGAGGAAGAAGCAGGCTCATAGCAGAGGAGCCTGATGTGGGGCTCGATCCCATAACGCCGGGATCACGCCCTGAGCCGAAGGCAGACGCTTAACGACTGCGCCACCCAGGCGCCTCTCCTGCCTCAATTTCTTCTGCAGGTGACTCAGAATCATCATATTCCCCAGGAGGTGGTCAGAACCACCTCCATCTCACTGTCACGCTGTCAGTGGAGGGGGGGCAAGCCAGCCCCACACCCCAGATGCTTCCAGACCCCTGAAGGAGGGCCAGGTAGGACTAGTACACTTTCACCAGGCTTTCTGTCCCTTTAATAGGACCAGATGCATGTTATCCTCAGAAGGAATGATAAATATGTTGACACGAGTGTCTGCGAAATTCATAGGAATCTATCAATACAAAAAACTTTATTATGTAATTATGTAAGTGTAAGTAATAAATAGAAATTAATTACATTAAAATTACTATCCTGGTCATAACTTTCTAGAAAAAATAGGTATCATAAGATTTCTCTTTTTAAAAAAACACATTAATATAGTAGGGCACAAAAACTCATTACATACATAAATATATTAGTTTCAACTTTCCATTTAATCATTCAATGGACATTTGCCAAATAAATGCTAGAGGTAGCCACTGCTAGGGACCTGGAATACACAGATGAATAATTAAAAGTCTGTATACTCAAAAAATAGAACCAGTGTTTCTCAATTGGGGGGGGGGTGTTTCAACCTTAGAGGACATTTGGCAATGTCTGGAGACATTTCTAGCTGTCATGGCTGGGTGGGGGCAGGGGGCTGTTGCTATTGGCATCTAGTTTAGTGAAGGCCAGAGATGCTGTGAAACACCTAAAAGCACAGGACAACCCCCCCCCACATCAAAGAATGAGCTAGCCCCAAATGTCGATGATGCAAGGTTGAGAAATCCTGACACAGACCTGGAGTTAAAAACATATGCCTGATAACCTGAATCCAAGATGGAAGTGAAATCAACATCTACACAGCCATATGCAAAACATGAAATGAGGGACATTGTTCCCTATTTAAATTTTGTTTTTTCTTTCTTTCTTTCTTTCTTTCTTTCTTCTTTTAAGATTTTATTTATTAATTTCACAGAGAGAGAAAGAACACGAGCAGGAGGAGCCGGAGAGGGCGAAGCAGGCGCCCCGCTGAGCAGGGAGGCTGATGTGGGACTGGATCCCAGGTCCCCGGGATCATGACCTGAGCGAAGGCAGATACTTCACCGCTGAGCCACTCAGGTGCCCTTGTTTTTTTCATCCAATAATTGATCAGTTCTCTGAATCTATTACCTCTATATCTGCACTAATTGTATTTGTTCTTTAAAAGAAAATAATCTGAAACTCAATATTCTCTGAGTTTCCCTTACCCCCAGGTGACGTCAGCTTTAGAAACCCTGTCTTACTGATCACCCATGACTCCAGGGCAGAGAATGTGGCACATTCTCCCCAAGAGTGGTTCCTCTGGTGAGGTGCTTCCTCCACTCAGCAGGAGGGGGGGGGCGGGGGGAGGGTCTCCACACTCAGCCTAGAGCAGCTGGATCTCTGTAATGCGTCCCAGACCTGACTTTCTGGATGAGACCTACATTTCCGCGTGAAAGAAAGGAGCTTAGAATTTTTAGATTCTGCAAACACCATCTACTTGCAGAGCAATAACCATGAAATACTGTAGACAGAAGAAATAAAAAGAGAACCCCCATTTTGACAAAAGACAAAAAAAAAAAAAAAAAAAAAAACAANATAAGCACAGGTCTCCAGGACAGCTGAGTAATATTGGTGATAAATGTCTGTTTTACTATAAGTTTCAATTTCTTGCCATAACTCACTCTACATGCAATCCAAGATCCAGTTAAGTCTTAACATCATAAACTTTGTTTCTGCCATTTATAAATAAATAACAAAATTATTTGACGGAATCCTCATCTTCTTCCAAAAGGACGGCTCAACATGGGTCAGCTGGGTTTTGGTTTCTGCCACGTGCCTTTTAAAAGAGACAGGATCATTTTGTCACCACTGCCATGGGTAGGCCTGGAAATCTGTAGCTGTTTTCAAACTGCTGACTTAAGCAAAGCCGCGTCAAACCAAGAGAGGACTTGGAATTTATATATAGCTGATTGAATAACATTAACTATTTTATTACCCAATGCACTTAAGTTTTTTATTTTTTTTATTTTTTATTTTTTTTTAAGATTTTATTTATTTATTTGACAGAGGTAGAGACAGCCAGCGAGAGAGGGAACACAAGCAGGGGGAGTGGGAGAGGAAGAAGCGGCTCATAGAGAAGGAGCCTGATGTGGGGCTCGATCCCATAGCTCCGGGATCACGCCCTGAGCTGAAGGCAGACGCTTAATGACTGCACCACCCAGGTGCCCCCCAATGCACTTAAGTTTTTTAAACTGGGAAAATAAATTATTTGAAGTTTTGCTTAAAACCAAATTTTNTTGTGCCACCCAGGCGCCCCCCAATGCACTTAAGTTTTTTAAACTGGGAAAATAAATTATTTGAAGTTTTGCTTAAAACCAAATTTTAAACAAGCCATTTTCCTAACAGGCACAACCCTAGAGATCAGAAGTTAATTCTGATAATTGCTTAGAACTAGAATACCCTTTTAGTGACATGACAAGCTGAGACTCAGTCACCAGAGGCCGTACAAAATATAGGACTGTATGAATGACAACAGTTGCTGCATGGCTATCCACCCAATAGATGGAGGCCTTCTGCCTCTCCTGGAGCTGGGCCCAATCTCAACCATGGTTCCCCAAGGAATGATGCTAACTGCTTGGCTGGCTTCTCATTTTGGTCTCTCAAGAAAAAAGCCTCTTATTTCAGAAAATATTCAAGGTTGCTGAAGGAAAATTGAGAATCAAATCTTTCTTTCCATTTTCCTGCTTGCCTATTCTATTTCACCAAAATATGACCAAAATAGGACATAAAATTCTCACAATGCACTATTATCTAAGTGATACATACCACTTGTGTCTGGTCTGGTAGCTAAGTGCTAGGGAACGGAAAGTCAGTAGGCTAAGTCCTACAGTCTAATGATTTAGAAGAAGCTCGGATGTACATACCTTTACGCATGTATAATGGAAAGGAAGGATAAGGCCTAGACAGAGATGCAAGTAAAATACAAAAGCACATGTGAATACAGGATGTCTAAGGTTCCAGTCCTCAACACCTTAACCACAAGGAAGGTGGATAATTTAAACCTTATCTCCATTGCAGTAATGGCAATATGAGGATGGGGCAAATTGTCCAAATTTTTGTGCAGTAGTGGGTGGTGAAAAGAGTAAGGATTTTTTTTTTTTTTGTCATAGACAATACAACCAAACTAAATTCTGAAACAAAGTGCTTATGTTATCGGAGTCTTGTTTTCTTCATCTTTAAGTTCCTCTCTACATTAAGCAGCTAGGGTTCCTGTAATAAAATAGTACAGACTGGGTGGCTTAAACAGAAATGGATTTCTCATAGTTCTGGAGGCTGGGAGATCCCAAGCTGAGGTGTCAATGCATTACGTTCCTGCTGAAGGCTCTCCTCCTGGCTTGTAGAGGGCAACTTCTCTCCGTGTTCTGAGGGTAGAGGGCCCCGTCCTCACAACCTCACTGAAACCTGAGTACCTCCCAAAGGCTCCCGCTCCAAATCCCACAGCATCAGGCAGGGGTTAGGGCTACCACATCAGAATTTATAGGGAGGGGACAGAGCTCAGCATATAGCATTTTCAAAGTTGCTAAAAGGATCACACAGTGCTTGGCTGGGATGGGTCTCAAAAACTGGGCAAGGTGGAGGGAGGCGCAAAAAAACCCAATGAGTAAAGCAACAGGGAAAAGGAAATTTGGGCCAGAAGCCAAAATCTAGAAGGATCTCATTAAGAGGTGCAAGTCAGGGGATGTCTGGGTGGCACAGCGGTTAAGCGTCTGCCTTCGGCTCAGGGTGTGATCCCAGCATTATGGGATCGAGCCCCACATCGTGCTCCTCTGCTATGAGCCTGCTTCTTCCTCTCCTGCTCCCCCTGCTTTTGTTCCCTCTCTTGCTGGCTGTCTCTATCTCTGTCGAATAAATAGATTAAAAAAAAATTAAAAAAAAAAAAAGAGGTGCAAGTCAGGCAGAAGTTTAGAAACGATGAAGTAGGCATGTCTAGAGGTCAGAGAACAAGAGGGCAGCTGAATCCCAGCAGACAGGTGGGAGTAGTTCCCAGGGTTGGGGCAATGAGTCAAACAGGCACATGGAATTACCACCCACAGGTCGCAACCCAGGACACTCCTATCTCCAATTTTACTTTCACTCCGACAGGCACCAGTGATGGGCATTCTCTGTGACCGGAAGTGGTAGCAAATTACTCACCGTGAATGTAGTGGTGGGGTGAGGGAGAGAGGCCCATTTTGTATGTTTTCTCATTAATGAATAAGAAACAGTCTGCCCAGCCCCGGTGTCTACGCCTACACTGGAGTGGCTTCCTCTTGGTGTCCCTGTCAACAGAGCTGCATTATAATTTTGCCCCTGGAGGTCCTACTGATACACCCACCAGCCGACTGAGCGATCTGGAAGGACCAGTGTGTTGGTCTTCCTTGCAGATGGGACTCCATACCAGGCACAATCATGGCTCTTCCTGGTTTGTCTTCTTAACTGCTATCATGCCCCGTGATGTAGATGTTTTCCTGAGCCTGCCCTGATACAGCTGATCATAAGGAAGATCCCAAGGCTGTGCAGCATGCTACCCAACAGTACAGCAGGCCACCCTTCCCTCGTGAATTCCAGAACTTTACACGGATTGTTACCTTTTATCTTTTATCTCCTCCCATTGATGGTCCTTCACCTGAGGCCAGAGAACTGGGAGAACCCCTCTGGTATTTTTCTTTAACTTTGACCCATTTGCACTATTCCCGGCAAGAACTTCCTAGAAACTTTTAGGTCCCAGGCAATACCCTTCCTTAGCTTCTGCTGCCTCCCTGTTTTAACCGTGCCAGGAGGCTCCCACATTTCATCTGTGCATCTGTGTGTGTCCTCAGGATCTAACACAGAGCTGGGCATGCAAGTTCAGTGTTCAGTAGATGCTTGCTGGCTTGAAATAATACACTGATTGAGATTTTTTTTTTCCTTTTTTTTTTTTTCTCCTCACCGTATGCATTATCATTATCCAATTTCCCTATACTGGGTCAGTTCAAGTTCATTATTATCATTTCAAATACAGGAAGTTTAACTTTCATTCTTGTAACTTAATAAATGAAACTTAGCAACATGAGTTATATGTAAGAATAGTTAAGATCAGGTAGGGCAATAGTTGACATTGAAAAAGACATCTGCTGTTGATACTCGTAACGGAAATGGAAGATCTTATGCCTGCACATGGGTACTTACAAATGCTTATTGTTCATACTCCATGTATCTGGCCAGTCATGAATATTACCAGAAATACAAATACAAATGAAAATTCCTCCTCAGGCAGTGGAAACAAAAGCAAAATTAAACAATGGGGACTATGCCAAAGTAAAAAGTTTCAGCACAGTGAAGGAAACCATCAACAAAATAACAAAGCAACCAACTGAATCGGAGAAGATATTTGCAAATGATATATCTGATGGGGGTTAATATCCAAAACAGATGAAGAACTTGTACAACTCAACAACAAAAAGCCCCAAATAATCCAACTAAAAAATGGGCAGTGGACCTGAATAGACATTTTTCCAAAGAAGATATATAGATGGCCAACAGACACATGAAAAGAGGCTCAACCTCACTATCATTAGGGAAATGCAGATCAAAATCACAATGCGATATCACTTCACACCTGTAAGAATGGCTAAAATCAGAAACACGAAAAATGACAGGTATTGGCAAGGATGTGGTGAAAAAGGAACAGTCATGCACTGTTGGTAGGAATGCAAACTGGTACAGTCACTGTGGAAAGCAGTATGGTGGTTCCTCAAAAAATTAAAAAATAGAATTACCACATGATCCAGTAATTCTACTACTGGGTATTTGCCCAAAGAAAACAAAAATGAAAACAGTAATTTGAAAAGATACACGCACCCCTAGGTTTATTGCAGCATTATTTACGATAGCCAAGATATGGAAACAAACTGAGTGTCCACCCATAGATGAATGGATAAAGGAGTGATACACACACATACCACACACACGTATACACACACGCACGCATACGCACGCATATGCACATCGGAGAATATTATGCAACCATAAAGATGGATGAAATCTTGCCATTTGCAGTAACATGGATGGACCTAGACAGTCTGATGCTAAGCAAAATAAGTCAGACAAAAACAAGTACCATATGATTTCACTCATGTGGAATTTAAGAAAGAAAACCGATGAATAAATAAAGAAAAAAAAAAAGGCAAACAAAAAACCAGACTCTTAAATTGACAGAATTGTAGTGGCCAGAGGAGAGATGCAAGGGGAGATGGATGAAGTAGATAAAGAGGATTAAGCATACACTTATCCTCATGTGCGCTGAGTCACGCATAGAGTTGTACAATCACTATACTGTACACCTGAAACTAACAGAACCGTGTGTTAATTATACTTAAATGAAAAAAACAAAAATAAATAAATATGAAGCATTAAATCTCAACAGAAACCACAGCTGACTTATAAAGTAGATTGCAGTGAGAACAAACACCTTTACTTCAATTTTCTCTCTTATATGGCTAGATACAGAAAATAAATACTTAAAAAATTTTTGTTGAATGATATCTTGAGTGAGAAGAAATCAGGTGCATTTAGGAAATTAAGGTATTCAAAACCCATAGCTTTTTTGCCAATAGTAAAAAGTAGCTAATGTATTTGAGGACTTGTGTTAGGTATCCAGTCTCATGATATGTACTTTATATTCCTGATCTCATTTAATCTTCACATGAAGACTTTGAAAGGAGTGGAACAACTTTTCTCCCTTTAGATATTGAAACTGTACTAGGAAAGTCTGAATAAGTGGCCCAGTGTGATGTGGCTGAAAAGTAGCAGTACTAAATTCAAATCCAAATATTTCTGACTCACTATTACCACTACAATAGTTCGCTAATAAATCTAATTTTCACTTGCTTCCAAAAAAAAAAAAAATCACCGGAAGCACACATATAAATGAACATTTCTTTTAACCAATATCACACAAGTAGATACTAAAGATATTACATTGATATAATTGGCATAGAAATCGCTAAAATGACAAGCGATTGACTCTTCTTTGCAATAAGCTTCACCTGAAGAGATAAAAGGGAAAGACTGAAGAGTAGGATTAAACTCCACTGAGGTCTAGGTTTTAGTTCCTTTAAGACTGCAAGCATTTTATTTAATTTTCTATGTGTATTCTTGGAAAGATTATTTGAACTCACCATAGGTAGTTACGGAATACAGATTTTTAATCTCAGCTTCTTGTTTATAACAATTCTTTCTTTGTCATTTTGCTCTAATCAAATATGCCATTCAAGGTCTAGAATTTTATAGAGACATAACAGTAGTTATTTATATGCTGGGAGCAGTCCAGGTTTTCAACAGCTGGCAAAGCAGCTTAATATCTCAGCCAATCATTTTAAGCTCTAAAAAAATTCCACCTTCTACCACGCTGTTAAAGAGTAATATCATAATCTACTCAGTCCAGGAAACAAGACACCCCCCCCACCACTTTGTTCTCTCTTTTTTTAATTTTTGAGTTTTTCGGTGGAGCTTCAAACTATTTTATTACTGTCTGACAGATCACTGGCAGTGGGAGATCAGGATTATGCAAATGTAAATTTGATACTAGATTGTCTGACAGTAAAGCACTTGTTTAGTCAACAAACAATTGTTATGAACCTTTCTTCGTATAGTTAAGGTCTGGGAAAAAAAACAAAGATGAGGAAGCCAGTCTGTTCTGGAGGAATTCCAATGAGGAGACAGAAATACATAAATGTCTTCAAAATAAAAAATGGCGAATGTGAGAATGGACCCATGACCAATGTGCTGCGACTGAATGGAGTCATGGGTGCCGCTCCACCTAGGACTCTGGAAATGCTCGCCTAGGGAAGTGATGCTTGAGTGGGAACTTGAAGGAAAAAGTCTGCAAATCAGAAGGAGTGAGAGCTTCGGAAGCCATAGGAATGAAAGGATGGAGGTGTAGAAGGACGCAGGAAGCTGGGTGTGGGAGGAGGGTGGGTGCCCTGGGTTGAGGCTGAAGACTAGCTTGGGTAACAAAGGCTAGAGGCAGACGGTAAAGAGGGGCAGTGTGTAATGTGGACTTGTATTTGGGCTCCAGAATCAGACAACATAGATTCATTCCTTGACGTTGTTACTTGCTGGCCATGTGTCTTTGGGCACACTGCTTCACAAATCTGTCAGCTGTCTCATCCACAGAGTGGAGGTGAGTAATGCACTCACTCCATGGGGTTGTGACAAAGATTGCATGGGATTATAAACATAAAACATGCAGTCTAGCACACTTTAGGATTATCTTCTTTTAAACGTTATATGCCTTGAGGCATGGGCATATGGATGGACAGTGGGGGCTGATGATTTTTAATCAAATCAGAGGTAAGCACTTGTTAAAACTGATCAAACTATATAAAAAGATTTGTGCAATTCACCATATGTAAATTATACTTCAATAAGTAAGTCAGTAAATGTTAACACATGAACGTATTCTGAATACTTCTTTTCTCTATATGATCTAGTATTTGATTCTCCTTTCTGCATGTGATATATATACACACCTATGTAAGCTNGTAAGTCAGTAAATGTTAACACATGAACGTATTCTGAATATTCTTTTCTCTATATGATCTAGTATTTGATTCTCCTTTCTGCATGTGATATATATACACACCTATGTAAGCTACAGCCCGAATTGCTATGCGGATTGTGGTGCTCACACATCTTTGACTTTTCCTACCAAAATCAAGGATTTAGAAGGTCCTAATGATTCCACCTTCAAAACATGTCCCCAGTTCTTTCCTTCATGCTATACTTTCTACATTTAACCATCATCACCTCTCACCTGGACATGACATTGGTCTCCTACCCAATGTCCCTGCCTCTGGTCAATTCTTTCATCTATCCTCCTTTCTACTGAAACCTTATCTTTCTAAAAATTCCAATGTATTTATACTATTCACTTGATTAAGTATCTGTTGGGGACACATGTTCTTTTTTTTTTTTTTTGTGATGTGGACTTGGTGAGTCATAGAATAAACAAATGCATCTTTAATTTTATAAGAAACTGCCAAACCACTTTACCAATTGGCTGTACCAGTTTACGTTACTGTGGGTAATTTATGAGAGTTTCAGCTGCTCCACGTCCTTGCTAACATTTGGAGTATTATTGTTTGAATTTTAGTCATTCTAGTATTTATACCATGCTATGGGTTTTAGGTTTATTTTGCATTTCTTTTTTTTCTTTTTCCCAAGATTTTATCGATTTATTATGAGAGAGAGAGTATAGCGAGAGAGGCATGAGTAGGGGTGAGGAGAAGGAGAAGCAGGCTCCCCCCTGAGCAGGGACCTTGACTTGAGGTCCAGGGATTATGACCTGAGCAGAAGGAAGGCGGAAGCTTAACTGACTGAGCCACCCAGGTGCCCCTATTTTGCATTTCTTTGATGATGAATACAATTGAGCACTTTTCAATGTGACTACTGGCCATTTGTATATTTTCTTTTTGTTAAGTTTGTTTCAGTATTTTGTTCATTTTAATTTTTAAAAAATCAGGCATTTTTCCTNCCCCTGAGCAGGGACCTTGACTTGAGGTCCAGGGATTATGACCTGAGCAGAAGGAAGGCGGAAGCTTAACTGACTGAGCCACCCAGGCGCCCCTATTTTGCATTTCTTTGATGATGAATACAATTGAGCACTTTTCAATGTGACTACTGGCCATTTGTATATTTTCTTTTTGTTAAGTTTGTTTCAGTATTTTGTTCATTTTAATTTTTAAAAAATCAGGCATTTTTCCTTTGTACAAATGCAAACCTTTTTGCAATTATGTGTATTATAAACACATTCTCCTGTATGTGAGACATTTTTTCTGTGTGGCTTGCCTATTCATTTCTTATTTGTGTCTTCTAATAAATAGAAGTGTTCGATTTTGATGAAATCCAATTTATCAATTTTTTTCTGTGATGATTAATAATTCTATGTGCTAGGAAATCTGCATTTCCCAAGGTCATGAACATATTTTCCTTTGTTTTCTTCTGGAAGCTTTATAGTTACATCTTTTATGTTTAGGCTTATAATTCATCTCAAATTAATTTTTACATATCACATGAGTTAGGAGTCAAGGTTCATTTTTTTCCATATGGATATTTAGTTATCCCCTTACCAATGATTAAGAAGACTTTCATTTCTTCACTAAATTTTTTACTTTGCTAAAAACTGACCATATTGTATGGGTCTACTTCTGGATTCTCCATTCTGTTCTACTGATTTGTTGATCCATTTCAAAGCCATTTGCCACAGGCTCTTCTCTCTTTGGGCCCCATTTCCCTGTGATGCAGTTTGAAAAGTTTAGGTAGGAAATCAGGGTGAATGTGGAGTTTTCCTTCCCTCAAGAATCATAGCCCTGTGCTACCCATTGTCGAATGTCTGAAAACAGTTGCTTCCTAGGGGATTCCTGGCACTGACCATGCTGGAACAAGGCTCTTCCCCCCAAAGATCAGCCCTACCACTTTTGGGAAGCTTCTTTTTCCCCTCCATCCACACCAGCACTGCCTAATACACACCCCATCAGGGGCTGTGGCTCCATTTCAGGAGTTCTTGNTCTGTTCTACTGATTTGTTGATCCATTTCAAAGCCATTTGCCACAGGCTCTTCTCTCTTTGGGCCCCATTTCCCTGTGATGCAGTTTGAAAAGTTTAGGTAGGAAATCAGGGTGAATGTGGAGTTTTCCTTCCCTCAAGAATCATAGCCCTGTGCTACCCATTGTCGAATGTCTGAAAACAGTTGCTTCCTAGGGGATTCCTGGCACTGACCATGCTGGAACAAGGCTCTTCCCTCCAAAGATCAGCCCTACCACTTTTGGGAAGCTTCTTTTTCCCCTCCATCCACACCAGCACTGCCTAATACACACCCCATCAGGGGCTGTGGCTCCATTTCAGGAGTTCTTGAGCTGGTTCCAGTTCTTACTCTAATACATTCAACCTCTGTTTTCATTTTTGTTTCTACCACTGAATATGAACTCCTTGAAGTATGTGTCCCTTGTGTGCCTAGTACCTGTCAGCCTGCAGGGCCCAGGTTCTAGAAGGCACTCAAAACGTAGCTCTTAAATGCATAAAGTCACTGAAATGATTTAATAGTGATAAAATTAGGGTTCCATAAAATTAAAGACATTTCTTTGCCATGCGCTCTGTTTTGTCAGAATTTTTAATCATGGTAGGATACATGAACAATATTAACACTTGAACGGCAACCAGATTCAATTTTAATGTAATTTAAAGGAGCACTATATGTGGGGAAACAAGTTTCTTTCTAAAAATTGTGTTAAGAATAGTGTCATTCTTTAATCTCAATTATATATATATATATATAAACACATGCTGCTGTACCCCAAAGAAATGCAATATTAAAATCAAATTATTAAATAAGTTTACTTATAAGCATTTTACCTTTCCCTATTGATAAATTTTAATTCAATCAGATAAAAACTTGGATAAAAGAATAGCTTTTTTTCATTTTATAAAAATAAAGGTAGTTATTGCAAAAAACATTACTTTACTTATAATCCCCCATTACTAGGTTGTAAACATTATTTATGCATTTGATGAATCATGAGGACTATTATTAGTAATGCTACTTTTAATACACTAACATCTCACTAGGCTTTTAAAACTAAACATTAAACCAATAACAGTGCTATTTCAAATAATCTGACAAAAATCTTTTTAAATCTCTTAAAAATAAAAGAATGTGATACATAGTATGTATTAATTCATTTTATAATGAGTCATGTTACAACAGTTTACTGGTGTAAACACTTATTTATTATACAGACTATATTAATTATCCAGTGGTACCACTCAGTGTAGAGTCCTAACTTTCCAGAAAGAAACGTAGCAGAACGTCCTCCTGACTTCACTGATCTGGCTGTTTTTACCGTTAGTGTCAGCATGAGAGCCAAGTACCAAGTAAGACCAAGAATGACTTCGGCTATAACACCTAAGGTTACTGGAAGAGATCTTGCACATGTGCTCTTTATAGGTTTTTCTGTGGCTTGTGGACATACGATTTTTATGCTTATGTCTTATTCTGCATAAGCATATCACACAAACTCGATTGTCAAACATTCAATAGAAAAATCTATGAAAGTTCTCAATATGAATTTCATAACTTTACGATACTTAAAAGTATGCATTTATATAGTCACAAAGTTGTGCTTGTAATGAAAATTTAATACTTTCTCAAAATCCATTAACTTTAACATCACAAATGTTTAATGTATCCTAGGGTGAAATTAAATGCATTTATATGGCAGTAGGGCTTTTTATATAATGCAGTATTATGCTTTAAAAGTGTATAATGTTAAACAATACTTAAACAAATCTTGCACCAGACTATTATGTGAGGTTAAAGTGTGCACAAGGTTTTTTCTTTTTCCCCAAATGAGAAAATCGGTTAGCTTTAAGAATGAGTAGCATTTATTGAATACTTTTCAAGCTCTAAGCATATNATCTTGCACCAGACTATTATGTGAGGTTAAAGTGTGCACAAGGTTTTTTCTTTTTACCCAAATGAGAAAATCGGTTAGCTTTAAGAATGAGTAGCATTTATTGAATACTTTTCAAGCTCTAAGCATATTTAATTCCTTCTAGTCCTCTAATTTAACTCTCCCAGCAATCCTGGGGGTAGATATTATAACTGTTGTATAGTGAGATGTTTATCAAAGAAAAATAAGAGGATTAAAATATTTAAATATTCAAATTTATGCATTCAAATAAGTGTTATCCATTAAACAAAACACCTGGGGAGCACAAATACATTTTTTCCGATAGTGTTGTAATTGTTCAAATATTCTGAGGGCAAATATCTTCACAGAAGAGGCAAATTTTTAAGAATGAATTTGAATTTTTGAAATGGTAAACAATTATTGAGGGCCAAGTATAATAATTGAGTCAAGGGATCATGATCAGTAAGCTATTCTGACTCTAAAATTTACATGGAAAGGCAAAGGAACTAGAATAACCAACACAATACTGAAGAAGAACAATGTTGGAGAACTCCCACTATCCAATTTCAAGATTACCTGTAAAGCCACAGCAACCAAGACAATGTGGTATTGACAAAAGAATAGACAATGTCACAGAATGGAGAGCTCAGAGACCTACATAAATACTGTCGATGTTTTGGGGTTTTTTTGAGGGGAGGAGGGTATAAAATGTAAGTATTCAACATTGTTAAAAAGAGTAAAAAAATAAAATGGAAACATCCCAAATAGTAATACCTAAATATTTGTTTCTTTACATGTTCCACTGTTTTTCATCCTTAAAATCCAGATCTTAAAAAAGAGATGTATAAACAGCGGTGTAGAGGTTGGCTATATGTATATCCATATCTGTGTGTATACATTCATTTTAACTGAAGGCCATACTTTATTCAGATTTCCTGAATTTTGACTTCATGTCCATTTTCTATTCCAGGATTCCAATGTAAATGTAATGCGTTAGAAGTATACAAATAAGCAAGAAAAGAAGGCTAGAAAGCTCCATATGGCAATAGGTTAGAGTAGCAGAGGTCACATATGAACCCATGTCAGCTTCATATACATATGAATACCTATATAGAAATTTTATACTTATATGTATCAATACAGATTCCTATACACATGTATAGTATTTTTTTGCTTTGTTAGTGTTAGCNGTTAGAGTAGCAGAGGTCACATATGAACCCATGTCAGCTTCATATACATATGAATACCTATATAGAAATTTTTATACTTATATGTATCAATACAGATTCCTATACACATGTATAGTATTTTTTTGCTTTGTTAGTGTTAGCTGAAGGCCTAGAAACAACACCCAATAGCAACAAACATACCTAGTGCCAATATCTTATTTTCTAATGCCATTCTTTAATCAAAGGAACAGGTTCCCTAGAGAAATGCATGATTCTAGGACTAGGGCAGAAAATATACAAGGTAAGCCTACAGCATCTTATTTTGTCAGGAAGCAAGAAAGTACTGGAAAACAACAACAGTCATGCCAGCACATCAAAGGGACACAGGAATCAACTAACAGCATTCCCAATGGCCAAATCTGGAATAATTTGAGTAAGAAAAGGAAGTATTACTGGATTAAAACTTAAAGCTTATAATAGTATCTATGAGTCCATACTGATAGAAACAAATGATTAAATAAATAAGTGGGGGGAGGATGGAAAAATCCCTTAAGCAAAGAATTTCAAATAACTTATGTAGAAAATCTGCCCTCAAAGAGGAAGAGCATATTTCCCTCTGCTGAAGGGTGGGCTGTGCATACTCACTTCCATCTAAAGACTGCAGTATGGGAAGGGGGAAAAGAATAACTTTACAATGGAGAAACCCGATCAGACTACCTCAGCCAGGTGATCAAGGTCAACATTAACAATGATGAGTCCTGCTGATAAAATGTACTTTGACAGAATATGAGAATGAACACCTCTGTGGTCTTGGTTCCAAAACCCATAACCCCAGTTGACTCATGAGAAAGATACTAAACAAATCCCAGCTGAAAGATATTTTACAAAATACCTGACCAGTACTCCTCAAAACTTAAGCTCATCAAAAACAAGGTGAGTCTGAGACTATCATAGCCAAGAGGAGTATAAGGAGATATGATGGCTAAATATAATGTGGTATCCTGAATGGAACCCTGGAATGGAAATAGGACATTCGGTCAAAATTAAATTAAAAAAAAAAAAAAAAAAAAAACCTAAACTAAACTAAATAAAGTATGGGCTTTTAATATTAAGTATCAACATTTGTTCATTAATTGTAATAAATGTAACAAAACATCTAAGATGTTAATAAGAAAGGAAATGGGTGGGGGACAGATGGAACATTTCTACTATTAGTAAATCTAAAGATATTCTAAAACAAAACATTTATTTTAAAAATTATCTCCATAAAAATCAATTCTCAAAAATAAAAAAATACAATATCTGGAAGAAAAGCATGAATTAAGTAGTGTGGTTATAAAGTTAAAACACTCATCTGTGTCCATGGTGGTGGCTTTTAATTGTTTCTGAGTCTAAATTCATCAAAGAAATTACAACTCAGTGGCATTATTACACCTCCATTGGTTAAGGACTAGTATTCATGCAGTGCTTAATATCTGCTAGAACCGTTCTAAAAACTTCACACATATTCTTAATCCCTATGCTACATACACCATCTCTCTCTCTCACCTCCCCCTTTTTTTAAGAGAAGGGGAGAGAGAGGTGGGAGGGGCAGAAGGAGAGGGAGAGAAAGAATCTTCAGCAGGATCCATGCCCAGCACGGAGGCTAGCATGGGGCTCGATCTCATAACCCTGACATCATGACCTGAGCTCAAATCAAGAGTTGGAAGCTTAGCCAACTGAGCCACCCAGATGCCCCTACGTATGCCATCTCTTGCAAGTGACCACACTGAATGGGAAAATCTTATTTTGAAAGTATACACATAGACTCTTATTCCAAAAAGGCTAGACTCCCCTAGGTTTAAGCACTGGTGTGTTTCCATATTTCAAAAAAAGGCCTGTATTTAAAGCCACATTTTAAAACATCTAGAGTCTTCAAGGAATAAAAATTCCAAACAGTTTATTAATTGTACAGCCAACTTCCATTTGTCTCTTAATATACTATTCAAGGTACATGTATATGATGTTTTACTCCAGAAAGTAATATGCCCACTCTTCATTAAGTTCTCTTTTAGCCTTTCATCGGTTTGGCATCTATCTCCAGTTGTCATCAGCTTTCAAAATACTTTAAGTAGCCTTAATTGTGAGGGCAATATGCTTAACAATTCATATTCAATGTAAACATGTCACCCTAAATATTTTGGAAACAAAAAGATAAGAATTATAAACCTTCAGGGAAGACACATGCTAGTTTAGTGCCTGCCATTTCCAATAAACCCACCCACGCAACTATGATTCCTTAATCAAATGATAAGCTTAGCTGTTTGGGTTGACATCCAAGCAAACTTTTCAAATCACCATCCCATATTATGAGAAAAACCTTATTAAGCATACATCCAATCTTTCTGTAACCTTTGATATAAACCCATTTTATTCCTCTTTGATAACTGATAAAGCACGAAATATATCTGTAAACGGTCAAATGAGGCTTACTACCATGTTACTGGTGATCAAGCACTTAACTCATCTTGCCTTTATAATAAAAATTTTGTGTTCAATAAGGACACAATGAACCCTGCATCCAAACTGTCAATGTATCCTCTCCAAATCTCTTTCTGGCGGAGGTACTCCATGTTTGAGCAGAGAAAAAAAATGTATCGCATTAGAGAGAAGCAAGTATGAGGCTTTCATATATTTATCTCGTGGCAACGTTTCATCTTAATACAAACTGGTCACAACAGCTATGGCAGAAAATTGCTCTTTGTTTGCTGGCACTATGGGATGCCATCATTGCTGACAAGATTGAGAAACCTGTCACTGACAATTCAGGACTCAGTCCAACTGTGGTCTTCAAGTGCAGTATAAGTGGATTTTTTTTAGGGCTCTATTTGTGGATCTCTTTAATTCTTATTCATGTCTACTGGTCCTTGACATGCATGAAAATTCAATGCAATAAAGGCTTTAGCTCAACTGAGTTCAATTTCAGAAATCATCAAAAAGTAAGATTTATAAAATAATTCTTAGAAATCCCTTTGACTACCGCAGGTGAGAGAAATACACTTGGAAGTCTCAGTATCTATTTCAGAGGCCCCGTCCTCTCCATCATGGACGACATCTATTCTATTTGAAGCTAACGAGGCTTAAGTTTCCAAGGCAGTTTCCAAGGGCAATTGGTAAGAATAAATTAACCACTTCATTGAGAGCTTTGTAATAAAACTCTATGATTGGAACCCACACCACAAATTGTAGGTACTTTCTGTGGAAGTATAAATAAATCTATCAGCATAATTTTTGAAGGTTATTTGCTTAACATTACATCACAACTTCTGGCTAAATTCTTAATACTTGTAGACTACCTGTCGTAAATTATTTTTTCTCCTCCAATGCACTTTAATGAAATCACTTAATTGTATATACACGGTATTTAACCAAGACTAAAGGCAAATATCCTTGCATATGTTTTAAATGTTGAGAACTCAAAAGTTAAAAACAACAACAACAACAACAACAACAAAGTATGTCTCTAAAATGTGGTTTGTCAATTGTCCTACTTCACCTTCAAATCAAACATACCAGAATATTCCAGTCCAGGTGACGCCAAAGGCAAGACTCCCTCATTCCTACCTCCTGCTTTAGAATAGCTTAAAAAAGAGTGAATGGCTTCAAAATTAATTAGAAAAACATTGGCAACAATATGGATAGCATCAAAATGAGTCCAATTCGTGTAATTTAGGAGAAGCAAAGGAAACCATGTCAACCATATGTGAATATTCTGCCAGTCTCTGCACCTGAGAAAATTTTCCACATCAGTTTCTCTCCTTCAGCAAGTTTAAAGCCAAGGCAAATACGTATACTTTGCCTGATGAATTTCAGAAATGCCAATTTTGCTGCAAGGTCTCTTAACTAGGTATGCATGATATATTTTGAAGCCATGAGAATATTCATCTAAATTCACCACGAGGGAGTCTATGAGCTTACATTCACCTCAAAATGAAGTTCTGACTTCCAGATGAATAAATTAGACTGCAGATCACTACATTCATCCATATGGAAATAACATAACTATAATACAAGCTTCCAATTAAAAAAAAAAGTTCAATGGTTTTCAAGGATAATAGGTTATTATGGAATGTTTACAATTAAATAAAAGCATAGGCAATAATAGTAAATGAAAACCAGGTATTTCAAACTTCAGTTGATATAAATGTTATAAAGCTATCTCAATCTGCTAAAACAATAGGCAGACACTTAGGTAATATGTTACAAACAAGGAAGTGAGAGATGAATAAGTTCAGGAGACATTTTGCAAGACCCAAATGTTTTAGTTTGCTGGAGTGGAAACTTTAAAGTAAACAGAAAATGTGAAAAGGTGAGCATACTTTCCCTCTGAAATTGGAGAGGCAATTTAGTCAGCTGGAGGAAGATGAACCAGAGGTGAAAACCAGCCAGAATACGCATGTTCACATCCAGAACTGCCAGGAGAATTCAGCATAGTGTAGACCACAACTGCACGGCTAATTCAAGAAGCAATTTTTAGATTTAATTCTTAACTTCGAGATTAGGAATTTATCAAAAGTCATTATCTGGCAGGAATAGAAATAACAATCTCTTGAGATCTTCCTAAAATAACACTTAATATCGAGTGCTTTTTTTCCCCCCATCATTTTGCCTTAGTATCCCAAGAAGTATTTTAAACACTAACATTTTTACTTTTTATTCATCTACTCCTTAAGCATTCACTCAGATGTCACCATGCTATTTCTACAACTTTATATAAGAGTATGCACCTAGTTGTAAAACTGTGCCCATTCTAAAATCGTATGTCCCATTAAATTCTCAATATCAAAGGGAAGCATGGGCCTCAGTATTGACCAAGAAGGTTCACACCTGGGCAATGTCAAAATCAAGGCCAAGAGATTTGGCTGGGTTGGCCAGGACCTGGAGATTTGATAGGCTTGGGAGGGTCTAGCCAGGAAATCAGGTTAATATCAACAAACCAGTAAGAGGTGGGCCCTACCAAAGGTGATCTAGGCCAGGGAGACCTGGTTGGAGGAGGGGAGCGCATCCCAGAGGTGGAGGAAGCACCGTGTCTGGGAAATGGAACTTGTCACGGTGAGAAGGAGTTTTAAGACAGGTTTCCAGTTCTGGGAGGAAGTGAAGCAGGTAAAGGCAGGTACTCTGGCACAGGGGAGCCCAACAGGTGCCTTCAGTTCTCTAACCGGAAGTCAGCATGATTCTAGAACTAGAAAGTGAGAGGCACGGTGGAGAGCTTTCGTATTTGGGGATATTTTGGTGGGAGGAATGACAGTCAACGTGTTCACATTTCTTTTTAAGAAATAGGTAGAAATTACCATAGCCTATGGATGCAACACAGGGTCTTTAATTTTCAAGTAATTTGGGGAAATAATGAAAATCCACTTTAGCAACCCATTGAATATGGCAAAAACAATGCTGACTTAAAACTTGGAATCTTTTCAATGAAATCACCTAGTTAAAAAGGAAACTTTCTCTATCTTTATTACTTTAATTTTAGAAGAGGTATGTAATCACACATATAATACAGTTTGTTTTAGAGCTATTGACTTTAAATATCAGACTGTGATTCATTTGATTTAATAAAGTTCAGGGAAAAAAATCTTGATTTTCATCACCAGTTTCCTTTGCTTTATAAAAGGAAAGCCACCACGTCATTACAAACATCTTATTTATTGGAAAGAACTTGGCTCGTGGCTAGTTATCATTGGCATTAGACTGCATCATTTGTATTGTTTTGAAGGAAAAATCTAGGGCATTACCTCTGAAATTCAATTCACTGCAATAATTGCTGCATTTGCAAATTTACCAGGCAGCTTAATGTAAAATATATCCATAAAGTTAGTAGAGTCTGGCAGTAAACAAACATCTATTCAGATGTCACTGGGGTTAACAAGAAAATTTTCAGTTTATACGGGAAACAAAACAAATCGTAAGATTGTGTTGTTTGGGCTGATAACCCAGCAAAGCCCCACGTGGGTCAGAACCACTTTTCACATGTGTTTTATGAAATGATCATGAAAGCAGAGAGAGAATATTTACAGAAGGTCAGATTGTTCTTATATCATATAACTAATCACACTTTATTATTACATAAGAGGATACCAGTCATCTGTGCCTCCCATGGGCAAGAAAAGAAATTAAACATTTTTTTTTTTTTTAGTTTCAAAGAATTTCCTCCCAATATGCGGAAGTTAATTCTGCTTCACATGGAACCACCTTCAAAATAGTTTTGCCCTTCTAGTACTCAGGGAAGGTCAAGGAGAGAAACAGGAGAGCATCAGGTTAGAAATGAGTGCCACTCTCATCCATGCCATTGGGCCCATACAATGTCCTTTTCCTGAAACTGGGAACTGCTATGATGGACCTTTTCCTGCTCTGGTCACTCCAAAGACAGGCCCAGTGGAGGCAGATATGAATCCAAATTTTATTTCAGATTCAATCTCTCCACATTTATTTAGTGGCTCAATAGAGGAAATTTGGCACTTCCTTGTTTTTTTTTTTTTTCCCTTAGGGAGAACATGAAGAAAACATATACCTCAGTAAAAACAAATGCCCCATAATTAAATCTCATTACAAGCTAACCAGAAAGTGAAATGAAGAACAACTGTAATTATTTTTAAAATGGAAAATTTCACAAGGGAGTAGGTTTTATAAATAACGTCTAATGTATTTTGAGGTTCATTGCTGCTTTTGTTGATGTTCTTTTATATTACTAATGTTGATACTTTTAATATCAGCAGCAGATATCACAGCCAGATCCTGAGAATTTTCCAATTTTGGAATTTCACATATAGAGTATAAGATTTAATAGCTGCTGTCAAGGAATGTTTGGGTCAAACAGAACATTGTCATTGCTATTACATTTATTGGCCCAAACAAAGAAAACCAAAAATCATATGAAAATCTGTATTGTGTATAAACTGGAATATCATAGATACACTGTAAAAGGAAAAGCTACAGTACTGCAAGAACTGAGTGCTCTTTAATATTGTTTTATTTTTTAAGATTATTTCTTTCTAATGTTGTTTTAGTACACAATTCGGTGTAAAACACTCCATATTTTAGTCTTCATTTACATACAGAAAACCACCTTCCCTAATAGTCAGCTGGAGTAAGAGTTCTAGCACATTCTGGGTTAAAGGAGTGCCAAATACAATGGCAGCACATCACTTGAAAAGATTGTTTACTTAATGCAAGTTCAGAATTTGTCACGAAGGGACACTTTGCTGGATTCAAGATTTTCATTTTTGAATAAAAAGCTTCTTTATAAAATGGTCTGATACCTTTTAGACTCTCCTTCCTAAGCTCCAGGGAGTCATGGCACATGATTTTTAAACAAAGCCTTTGCTCTCTGTCATTAATCCTTTCTGAGTAAGCAAATAAGTAATCCTTTTAATCGCCAGGGCTGATATACCCTATCGGTGAAACATCAGATAGTCCCCTGTCGATTGCAGGGGAATAATTTCCACCGCCAGGGAAAAGTGCAGGATAAACATCTCCATATAGGATGTCATGGCTGAATTAAAAAGCACTGCCCTAGGAGCAGAGATGGATTATTATTTTATTGCATTATAATCCATGGCATCATTAACTTGGATGGCGTGTTCATCTACTCATATTCTTCTTCTCAGGCTGCAGTTGTGTGCAGATGACTGGCGCCCATTTATACGGGCTATAGGAGAATGAAGAGAGAGTGTATCTGAACACAACTTTCAAGCATGAAATACTGTGCCTGACATAAACTGTTGGAACTTTGTCCTATTCTCTAAGTGGAGCCATTTACATTAATCTCTTTCAACCTTTAGGCCCAGTGCTGAACATATTTATTTTCTTTGACCTCCTTCAGTGGGTGACTTCTGGCCATTTATTCTTGTTAGTTGATTTTTTCCCCCTATCTGAAAGAGCTCGGTAGGATTTTATAAAATAGAATTATTAAACTTCAATGCACTGCATCAACAGCTCTTGGAGCTATTTAAAATATATATATATATACACACATATATATACATATATGTGTGTATATATGTGTGTGTGTGTATGTATGTGTATATATATATATATATATACACACACACATACATATACTTGAGCAATAAAATTAAAACCCACTTCTACTGCATATTGCCTTCCATTTTATATGATCCCTTTATCCATTAGGAAAGATTAAAAAATAATGACAAAAGTTTTTTGGGGGTCCTTTTTGATATCATGGGAGGTTAAATATTATCATCATTATCATCACCATCACAACAACCAGCAACATTATAGCCAATACTTATAGAACACACATTAATTGGCAGGCTCTGGTCCCAAGCTGTGTATGTGTGTGTGAGAGGGTGTGTGTGCATCCACAAGTTATATATAATGTATATAGACAAGTGATATATGTTACATGCAAATTATAATATAATATACATGCAAAGTAGATATAATAAATTATATCAATTAATTTTTATATAAATATGTAAATAATTTAATTCTAACAATTCTGTGACAGTCCTATTATTGACCTTATTTAAGGTTATTTAATCTAAATATGGCATTAGAAGCTTTCAGATGGATTTCAATTATGATGTGCACAGATTTAAATAAAAGAAGGAAGTTTGCTCTTAAGATGTCAGAAGCAACACCAAATTTAAGGCACATGAAAAAATTAATTTTCATTGTCTAAAATTAGGACAATTAAAAATTTTTTAAAACATTAGTTTTTACATTGTGTGTGCCCCCTTTCCCATTGACTGCCCAGAAACATTTAAGTTACCTATTTTTCTTTTTACTGAATTTGAATAATATGACTTGTTGTGTTATATTTAATAAAAGTTGAAAATATTTCATGAAAAATAATGAAGTATCCAAAGGCTATTTGAGTAAGTCAAAGGGTTAGAATATCAGACTAAGGTCTCAAGTTTTAATAAAACAGGTCATCAAGTTTTGAAAAGTTCAAAAACAAATTTACATTTGTCCCTGAATAGCTTTCTACTCTTTTAAAGGAAGTTATTATATGAAGAAGTTACTTATTTTTAAAATTTTAGCAGAAAATATTTCATTCTAGGGAAGAAGAAATTAAAATCCACCCGGATAAAACACTTTCCATTTCTTTAATTTACCGAACTCAATAATTCCTCAAAAATTATGGATTCCCAATGTTTTCTTTTTGAGAAACTGGTTATTCGCCTCAGAATATTTAAGGGTTTTAAACTTTAAAAACATAATTCAAGAAAAGTTATAAATTGATGGAAATTCTGAGAGAATGTATACATGGAAGTATGTGCGATATAACAAAAATAAACTTGAATGAGACAAATCATGTGAAAGAGCCTGGCACCACATCTAGTTCAGCTGGCTGGGTTACCAGGAGCTCAAAGTGCACATGAGCATGAGTGGGGGAGAGGAAGAGGGAGAGAGAATTCCAAGCAGACTCTGCACTGGTCATGGGGCCCGATGTGGGGCTCAGTCTCCTAACCCGAAGATCACGACCTCAGCTGAGACCAAGAGTTGGGGGCTCAGCTGACTCTGCCGCCCAGGTGCCCCGTGTATTTACCTTTTCTATTATTCTTTTATTCTACGAAAATAAAATCCTGCAAGAATAAAGACTAATAATAACAACCAATATCTGTATTACAATTTACTTACATATTATTATAGGAATCCTCCAAGGAGACAGGTGGAGCAGAGGTCCCTATGTCCCTCTTGCTGCTAACAGGGAAGTACTTCAGAGTGTCTCCCCAAGGGAATCATTTCCTACCAAGCAGGTAGTTGCCAGACCCTAGACCCACAAGTATCTTGTCCTCCATATAATGCTCGTGCTATCTCTCCAGAAGGCACCGAGAAAAGTATAATGCTCCTTGGCAGAAAATATCTGATACCTCCATTCAGCAGTTATTGAATGGGCATCTATTAAATAAACAGCATGACTTCAGACATAGAGGAGAATGCAGAGCTCAAGGCATTGTTCCACCTTCAAGGAGCTTAATATTTACCAGAATCTCCAAGAAGGTTTTAAAAATTCTGCAGTAGTATAACTATTTATAATTCATATGCCATCAATGTTTTAAAAATCATCTTAATGAATTTCAGATTATAATAGAGGCATTTTCCTCTCTCCTACTGAAGAAAAACTTCTTAATGAACTTAAAACGGTTTAAAAGAAAAATGACAGCATGCAAGGAGAGCTTTGTCTTCAACAAAGGGGAGTTCTATAAAACTAAAAGTAACTGCAGCCAAATATTGTGTATTTGTTACAGCGACGCTAACTCATTAGGCCATTCAATACCTTCTCCTTTAGAAGAAAAGTGTCTAGCAAGGCAAAGCCGCTTTCCGCTCAAATTGACATATTTTGGTCACACGATAGGGTTGGATTTATTTGAAAAATCCATTTCCCCTGAAAAAAAATCCAGAAGGTTTGCTATTTTTGGTTATTTCATATACGGAATCTTCATTTTATTGCTTCCTCACAGGCAGATACCATATCTTCCACTTATTCTCCAATCGTCCATTCAATAAGCATTTGCTGAATAAGTACTATTCTAGGCACTGAACGATCATTCGTAAGCAAACCAGACAAGTCTTTGCCCTCACACTGTGGTGCAGGGGATACTACTTACACAAATAGATACGATGTGAAATATATATACACATATATTTCATATATACGATGTGAAAAACAGAGCAGGATAAGGAGATTGACATTGTTGGGGCAAGGGCTATTTTATATGGAGAATTCCTCTCTGTGCAGATAGCATTTGAATGGAGATCAGAACAAACTTCTGGTGTATTTTGAAAGTAGAGCCAACAGAATTTGCTGGTGGATGGTGGAGGTGGGGAGCAAGGAAAATAGAAAAGGATGAATTCAAGACTTGAAACTGGTAGAATGGAGACACCTTTGCTAGAAATGGGAAGTCGGCTGGAGGAGCAGATTCATGGTTAGCAGGCGATGGCAGCTTGCAACATGACTTCGATTTTGAGTATTTTATTGTTGAGATGCCTATGGAACATCCAAGTAAAAATACTTCCTGTGCAATGGCATATATGAACCCAATGTTTAGTGGGACATGGGAGCTGGCAATAGACATCAGCATATCCATCATATTGAGGCAGAAGGTTGGAGGAAATCACCCAAGAGGTGGAAGCAAATGGGAAAGAGAAGAGGCCCAAAGATCAAGTCCTCAGGTCCTCCAGGGATGACAAGCAAATTCAGAGGACAACACAGAACCAAAAACTAGATACCACTTCGCACCCAATAAGTTGGTTATTAATTTTTCAAAAAGGAAAATAACAAGTGAGAATATGGAGAAATCAAGGCCGTTCGTGCTGGTGGGAATGTAAAATGGTGCGGCAGCCAGCGTGGAAAGTTTTGGTGTCAAAAAGTTAATATAGCATTACTCTGTATGACCCCGCAATTCTGCTTTGGGGTATATACCCCAAAAGAATCAATAACACAGAACCAAACAGATATTTGTACACCCACTTTTCAGCAGCATTATTCACCATCATCGGNAATGACAAGCAAATTCAGAAGACAACACAGAACCAATAACTAGATCCCACTTCGCACCCAATAAGTTGGTTATTAATTTTTCAAAAAGGAAAATAACAAGTGAGAATATGGAGAAATCAAGGCCGTTCGTGCTGGTGGGAATGTAAAATGGTGCGGCAGCCAGCGTGGAAAGTTTTGGTGTCAAAAAGTTAATATAGCATTACTCTGTATGACCCCGCAATTCTGCTTTGGGGTATATACCCCAAAAGAATCAATAACACAGAACCAAACAGATATTTGTACACCCACTTTTCAGCAGCATTATTCACCATCATCGGAAGGTGGAAATAAGCCAGTGTCCACCAACCGATGAATGAATCAACAAAATGTACTATCTACAAACAACGGAATGTTATTCAGTTATAAAAAGGAATTAAGTTCTGACACATGCTACAACATGGACGAATCTTAACAACACTATGCTAACTGAAATAACCCAGAATCAAAAGGACAAATATTGTATGATTCCACTGATATGCGATATCTAGAATAAGCAAATTCATAGAGACGGAAAGTAGAATAGAGGAGGGGAAAATGGATGTTTATGGCTTAACGGTGACAGAGTTTCTATTTTGGGTGATACAATGATTGGAAGCATATAGTGGTGACGGTTACACAGCAGTGTGGACATACGCCGTGCCACTGAACTGGACGCTTGAAAAGGGCTAACTTGGTAAACTTGATGTTATGTGTATTTTACCACAACAAAAAAAATTAAAAAGAAAGAACAATAAAAGAAACTGAGGAATGGCTATGGAGGTAGGAAGACAACCAAGAAAGTGGAGGCCAAGAGAGGAAGAGTTTCACAAAGACGGAAATGATCTGAAGGGTTAGAAGCTATGGGAGGTTGAGCAGGGTGGCTGAGAAACGATGGTAGAAGTGGATGGACTGGGCATGAAAGTCTGTGATATTAGCCTAATTAAAGTAGTNAGAGGAAGAGTTTCACAAAGACGGAAATGATCTGAAGGGTTAGAAGCTATGGGAGGTTGAGCAGGATGGCTGAGAAACGATGGTAGAAGTGGATGGACTGGGCATGAAAGTCTGTGATATTAGCCTAATTAAAGTAGTCATCGTCCTTGGAAGTTTCATTCAATTTCCACTAACGGTATCAGCACCAATCTTGGCATTATTAGGGCATAGTGTCAGTTATAACTAATGGCTGCAGAAAATGCAAGAGAGATCAGACAGACAGAGTCGAAAATACTGTAGCACAGACACTGTTTTTACTGGGCCTAATGTTAATGCTTTCATTCCCTGACCTCAAAAGTATGAAATTAATCTATCTTAAAAGAAAATAGGGGACAGGGTGCTGATTGAAACTAATCAATCAAGTTGGGAGGTGATTAATAGAGGGCAGTCTCGTATGTGCTGCCGGCATATCTACAATGCAGGTTGAGAAGTGGTCGTTTTATAGTTCATTACATATCTGTGTGATGTTATTTATTGTTTACTTAAGCAATAGCAACTGAAGCACAGGCCAATTCCTGGGGATTAATGACCCTTTGGGAGAGTCCATTACCTCTGGACATGAACCCCAGCCAGTTCGGTTTTTCCAGGAAAATCCCTTTGAACAACTATTTGTTCTCTATCCCTTGTCACCACATTTAAAAACAATATATTAGAAATTCCTTTAGTGTGAGGTCATGGAACTATGCTAACAGGGCTACACTTTAGAAAATAATAGTTTAAGATAATAGGGGAAGAAAAGCTACAAAGACCACCTCTTGAAGGTCTTTCTGAGTTTCTCCTACGGTAAAGAGCAACCTATCAAAGAGAAAAATGGAGTCAAAACTCACTTCAGATTTTCCAGTGGTCCTAGTTTTGAAACTATGTTTTAATTTAAATATTTTCAGGGTTTGAAAACTCCCAAGTATCTCCAAACCAGAGCTCCAAGTATGAAGGGGCTCACAAGTCTAGTACTTTCTCTTAGTAAAAGCACAAAGGAAAAAAATGAAAAAAATGTTAACAGAAAAAATTAATGTGATTAAAATACTGGCCCAATTATGAGGCTTAATCTGTAAGCAGCCAGAAGATTGCCTCAAAGGCTGAAATAGTTCTTATGCATTATACTTATAAAACTGAAATTCTGCTTTCCCATTACACTTTTCAAAGCAACAAATAACCCATATTTACTGATGCAGGCATAATTCTGATCATTACCAAGACAAGGGCCAGAGAATGTAAAAGCGGGGCAGAACCTGCCATCCCCGAGGTCAGGAGAGGTGACATCACTTGATTAAGGACAAAGAGAACACAAGTCTTCTCCATCTCTACTCTATAGTTACTTTTACCCTAGCTTTGCAGATACCATATAATATTAAGAACAATCATATATACACACACACATGAGCACACACATGGGTGCCCACACACTTACTATGTCCCAAGTATCTTAAGAACACATATGACTTGTTTAATCTTCACTGTCATACTGTGATCTGGGTATTACTATTATTATCCCCATTTCCCAGATGAAATACTGAGGCACAGAGACATTAAACAACTTCCCCAGTGTTACCTAACTGGAAAACAGAAGAATCAATGTCTGAAACCTAGGCCATTGGGCCCCACAGCTTGTGCCTTTAATCACTGTGCTAATGGAGATAGGGAGGAAGTTATCTTGTCAACACTCTATTTGTAGCACCTATTGTAGCGTTCAAAAAAAAAAAAAAATCAACATAGGGCACCTGGCTGGCTCAGTTGGTACAGCGTGCAACATTTGATCTCAGGGTTGTAAGTTCAAGCCCCATGTTGAATGTAGAGATTACTTAAAAATAAAATCTTAAAAAAATTTAGAAAATTAAAAAGTAACACTTATATTATGCTTATTATGTGTTCTAAATGTCTTCTAAATATTAACTCATTGAATCCTCATGACAACCCCACTGAACATTTTTATCACCAACCTCAATTTACAGATCAGGGAAAGGAAGCAGAGAGAGGGTAGGCTAGCGGCCTAGCTCACACAGCTGGGGACCTTCATAGAACCGAGATTTATCCTTAGTTTGGCTCCAGAGTGGGTATCCTCGTCAGGACATACTGCTGTCTCTCTTTCCCAAAGTCCCAAACCAGTAGCCCATCTATCATAATCCCATCTTCCTTCTTCCATTTCCCAACTCACTCTTGATACTCATTAGATATCTCGTCACCACTACACAAAGGGAAGAAAAGAGTACAGAAGCATTTCTAGACCACTTCAATACATTGAATCAATTTCCACTAAATTCATGTACATTAACTTGATACAGTTGTTGGGTAGAGGTAAGCTAAGATGAGGAGACAGGAAAGGAGCCAGGAAAAGAGAAACTGAGAAAAGGACTACTGACAACTACCGTTCAAATTCCAGCTATGATACTAATAGTTAACACTGATTTATTAAGACCTTACTTTAATAAGCTTAGC
Source organism: Ailuropoda melanoleuca (assembly GCF_002007445.2). Lineage (NCBI taxonomy): Eukaryota > Metazoa > Chordata > Mammalia > Carnivora > Ursidae > Ailuropoda > Ailuropoda melanoleuca. Next base: position 92,111,566 of record NC_048227.1, on the reverse strand, counting down.
CTGGCACTGTACAAAGTTTATACTCATGTAGATTATTGCACGTAATTTTCATGACAACTTTTTTGGGGTAGATGATACTTTGGGGTAGATGATATTCTCATTTCAAAGATGAGAATACTGAAGCCTAGAAAGGTTAATTAACTTGCCCACGTCTCACAGCCAGAAAGGGGCAGGGGCAGGACGTGAAAGCCGGTCATCTAACTCGAGTCTGTAATCCCTACCACTGTACCCTTGGCCTTCTAGGGACCCAGTCAAGGCTCAGGTCTGCCCAGTGAGCCTATGGGACTGAGAACCATTGGCTGACACTCACAAGCCTAATATAGTCAAATGTTCTTCCCAAGACCCCTCCCCTCCAAATTTATTTCTGAAATATGCCAGGAGCTGTTACTCCTTGGCTTTGTCTAGGGACTCCATTTTGGGCTCTCCCCATCTCAGTCAAGGCTTCAGGGAAATGAAAGGAATCATGTGGTTGTTTCTACGCATGTGATAATGTTATTTTAAATTGTGTGTAAGGGAGTGGGGGGGATGATAAAATTGCAAGAAGCATCATAAAAAATGTACTAGTATTAAGTCCTTATTGTGTATGCTTGGCATTTCATTCATATAATCTCATTTAGTTCTCCTAATTCTACTCGGTCGTTCTACTTTTTCTTCTTTACAGATGACAGAACTATGATTCAGAGACATAAAGGGACTTGCCCAAATTGGCACCATCTAGATCTGATGGAGCTGGTTCTCAAACCTAGCTCTTCTTTCTAGAAATTCAGATATGAGGGCATAACATGAAGTTAAATCTAAAGGGTTCTGTGAGACCTGAGAAATGAATCATAAATACAATTTAGCAACATTTATATAGCATGTGCCTCAATATTTCCACATACAGCATCCATTAGGCGAGACGCATTTTTGAACCTGCAACACAGCAACTGAGGAATCCTGAAAGCCATGTGAGCAGAGAAGGCTTGTGGTGATGGTGGAGGATGGGCAGCAAGGAGAGTCCTTGGTTTGTGACTATCCCAATCCATTTCACCTCAAGACAACTGCCATGTCACTTGGTGGCTCTCCTTGTGAGAGTTACACCATATGACAGAGTCCTTCCATACCCAGGAGTTTGAATAGTGAACACTCAATATTTCTTACTGAGTCCCATGTTTCCAAGACAACTTTTAGCTTAGATGCCATTATAGGCTGAATTGTGTCCCCCCCCCAATTCATATACTGAAGCCCCCTATAGCTCAAAATGTAACTCTGTTTGGAGACAGGGTCTTTAAAGAGGTAAGTTACAGTGAGGCCCTCATAGTGGGCTCTAATCCAATCTGACCAGTGTCCTCATAAAAGTAGGATATTCAGACACACAGAGACACGCCGGCGATGTGCACGCACAGAAGAGAGGACATATAAGGACACAGCAAGAAGGTAACCATTTGCAAGCCAAAGAGAGAGGCCTCAAGAGAAACCAAACTTGATGACACCTTGACCTTGGGTTTCCCAGCATACAGAATTATGAGAAAATAAATTTCTGTTGTTTAAGTCACCCAGTCTGGATATTTTGTTATGGGAACACCAGCAAACTAATATAGACGCCAAATTTAATAGTCCTAAAGTTTGATCCAGAGCTTAAACATTTAATATTGATCCAGAGCTTCAATATTTAAATGTGCAATATTTCAAGATACTTTGATATGTCACCGTGGAGGATGGAGATTCTTTCCCATCCTTTTTTTTGAAGTTCTGAGCATCCCATTTATCCATCTGACTTCTAAAACTTCTAGGGGTGCCTCCTGTTTCATTTGATGTAGACTCACTTTTCCCCTCAGGAAGATTTTTAATTAAATCCCTTCCTAAGTTATCCAGAGTATTCTCAAAGAATATTTGTAAAATGTATTTGACATTTCAATGCAAATTGCAAGTGAATATTTAGCGGCTGATCCCACATCTGGAACTCAATTACTGTCTTGCGAAGAAGGAAGGAGACCTATGATGCTTGAGACTCGTTATGATAGAAGATTGGACTCAACTCCATATATTTCTTTTGTTGCTCTTTATAGCAGAGTGTGTAGATTCACCTTTTGGAACAAAACTGTGAAGCATCTAAATCAAATTTAGTTCCTTTTAAGAAGAGTTTATCAACCACTTAATATGTGGTAGGGGCAGGTATATAGGTAATGTAGCTGTTGTGACACTGGGCACTGGGATTAGGAAAATGTGAGTCGACCTTGAAGTCATTTTAATTAGAAATAAAATATTGTGTGCATGTGTTTTTTTTAAATCAAGTAATATTTGTGGTAGAGACTTCATCACATCTTTCCTCTCTGATGAATGTGTGGGTGAGGAGGAGAGCACCAGCGATGCAGAGGTGAGGTGGAGGGGGGTATGGGACCAGCCTGTGGACGGCAGTGCTGCTCAGGGTTCGTGTCAGACTTCGTTTTCCACTTAATATTTGGTGATGAGAAACTTCACACTTTGACTCAACCTTGTCCAAACAAATCAAATCAGAATGCGCCATGAAGGCCCAGCCCATGTTACCCTGGAGATATAATGAGGGCTAACACAGACTTTACTACTAAGACACTTAGATTCTGAGTGATATTCCCGCCGCACAAATCCACTTATTTGATAGGGACAAATTCCATTCAATTGGAATAGGGGAAAAGGAAGACAACGCAAGAAAATAACGTGATTTACAAGCTATGATTACCAGAACCTTCATCTATTTTTACAACCAGGTTTAGAGCACTGGCACATTGGGAAAAGGGATGGGAGTGAGGAAAAGGAGAGTAGGAACCACAATTACAACCACAGGAAGTTGTAGTGAACAGTAAGATGTGTCATATCCCCTGTGTATCCTGAAGTCAGAAAATTGTAAAGAGACCATTTAGAGCACCAACAGCAACTTGAGAGCCAACAGTGACAAATTTAGGGAAATGCTTTTCATTGAGTTGCCACGAACAGCAGCCTGTAAGCCTCAACTTACCGTTTTTCATCCCCTTTAAGGGATAAGCTGTAGGCACCATTCAGAAACCCTGATTTATCCTCAAGCCATTTACCTGATAAAAGGTCTTGGAAACAAACAGTAACATTTCCCCCTAAGAAAGAGCTCCTATTTTTAAGTAATTTTCAAATTTTAGAAAGGCTACTCTCCCCATTCTACAAGTCTGTGACGACTCTCAAACGTCTAAGGATTTGTGAGCCACGTTTTTATCATTTCTGTTGAATGACCTTGGTTTCGCTGACAATCCCTAAGGAATTGTTGGCATTGCTTCTGCTGGGGTACACACTAGCTCCTAAAGCAGGAACACCTCCTGCCAACCCATTAAGTTGTCTGAGGTCTGAAATTTATTTTTTAAAAGATGTTCATGTTTTAAGACCTATTGCAAAATAAACTTTCAAAGGTCTATAATAATTGTGATTTAAAAAATTTAAAAAATCATCTGAGAAGCAACATGAAAAGTCTCTTAACATCTCTTACAGCCTACTCCACTTGAAGCTACTTCATTCACATAAACAATGAACCCCCAAAACCCTCAAAGCACCCAATAAGTTGAATTTTTAAACATTCATGGCAAAAAAAAAAAAATCACAGCAGCCCCATTTCATTATCAGATTTTGGATTAACACAGCCCAAAGAATAGTGCATAAAATCATCTGTTTTATGGTTAACCCAATTAGTCAGTTAGTGGCAAAAGACTCAGATATTCTGATTTTGCACTCTCATCACTTAAATCATACTGACGCTCGTAAGTCAGCATGGGCTCTGGGCAGAAATTGTCCCTTTGAGTCGCTTTATGACTCAGATCCTTAATCTCTTTCCCTATGTGGGAAAGGAGATCCTCCTTTCCTGCACAGACTTCAATCTAAACCAAGACTGGATCTTAAGAAAAAAAAAAAAAATGAAAGTACAGTCAATACTAACGGAAGGCAGCAGGGACCAAGATAACCTCAAAAGGCAGCTAATCCAAAATGTGTTTAGCTTTGGCTAAATGGAGATTTAAAATGGATAAACTGGGAGCTGATCTGATCACAATCCCCAGCTACATACCCAAGCATTTCTTTTTTCAATCTTAAAATCATCCCTCGGTTCCAACTAAGAAGGTAAAATGAAGCCAGTAAGCATTTCGTCTATTCCCAAAGAGTGTATCATTCTACAGTGAAAACAAAGGATGCTGATCAATGACACCAAATGTTAGTTACTATAAGGGCGCCCGCTCCTCATGCGCCACAGGATTCGCCCACACTCTATGCCATTTCAAACTCTCTGGACAATTTACCCTTCTGTGATATTTTAAATAGACCGAAGGCAGGGAAAGTATAATTTCCATTTCCAAATAATGAGAGAGACCAGGGAAACAGAAATTAGACATTATTGGCTAATGGCAAAATTAGATCCCAATTTCTGGCCAAATGTGACACACTCTAACTCCACAGCCTCCTTAGAAAATACAGGGCTAAGCATGGCAAGCAGTAATTTTGCAGTGGTAAGTGCAAGCCTAGTAATCTACCAGACTGGGTAAACATTATCATTTAGAACTGGAAACACATTACTCACATAAACCTTAAAGGGTTAGGATGACACTTTCTTCTAACAAAGGAAAATAAACACGTATAAGTTATAACACTTTGTTAATCTTGTTAATAAAAGTAAGACAACAGAGGACAGTGACATTATGCCTGATTCCATTATCACTGAATAATAAAGTTATTTCATGTGTGTGTTGGAAGAGAAAGGTAGGAGAAACTAAGCTCAGGGAAAACAAATAATTGAATAAAATGCTTCCTAAAAGTTTAAATTTTTAAAAAAAATATTTCATTTATTTGTCAAAGAAAGAGAGAGAGAGAGCGAGAGAGCGCACGAGCGTACAAGCAGGAAGAGCAGCAGGCAGAGGGAGAAGCAGACTCCCCAAGAGGTCTCTCCCAGGACCCCGGGATCATGACCTGAGCGGAAGGCAAATGCTTAGCCCAGTGAGCCACCCAGGCGTCCCAGAAAGTTTAAATTGTATATGTCTATATTCAGGAAGGAAGAGGAAGACAAAAAGAAGATGAGGAATTGAAATGTAGGAAATTAATGATGTTTAAATGAAACAACAAAGCTTCATTCTCTAGAAGCGTCCTGGGAGCACTTGATCCACTGCAACCCTGACTTTTATTCAGACTAATATTTAAGAATAGCTAACCCTCGTCAGCATTTACAAAGGGCTAGACACAGTCTCTGTGCCTCCTGTGTCTGAACTCATGTCACCCTCCCAAGGGCTCAGTGAGGCAGGTAGTACTACCGAACCCACTCAACAAAGGTGAGCTGGGATGCACGGCGCGACTTGCCCAGGACGACCCAGCTAGAGAGCTGTGGAACCAGGGTTAGAACACAGTCTGTGTGCACTTCCACTGGTGGCACCTTGTCAGCTGATTCGTTTGAGACAAAACGGGGCGTTCCTGCGCATGTGTGATACAGGATCTTTTTACCACAATTCATCTCTAGCACATGAGCAGAGACCCATGAAGGAAGATAAGCTGAGGAGAAGACGACCGCTTCTCACTCATGTTTGGCACCAAGTACAAAGTGACTGATCTGGTGAATGGCCATGTGGGTCATCAAATAACTGGCATGGATAATAACTGGCATTTTGTTTTAAGCCAGTGAATATTTGGCGATGGGAACACATTGCAAAAGCAAAGTGGAGGAGAACCTAAGCTCTGTCATCAGAGCTGAAATCAGACACTAGCTTTGACCGTGACTACATACTAGGTTTGACTGTGAGCAATAGGATTAATTTCTCAGAGTCCCAGTTTCTAATTTGGTAAAATGGGGATAACAAAACCCACTTCACAGGGCTAATGTGGCGAAGAACTGAGATAATATAATAAAATCATTTAGCACAGCGCTTGCCACACAGTAAGATTTATTGTTGTTATTATCACTGTCCTTTGAACATCCATCAATGCTGAACAAACTAAAGGTATTGATACTTAGCTGATATATACCATCAAAAATGGCATTAATACTTTGCTTCCATAAGACAGTAAAATTTAATTTTAAATTAATTGTATCAATGTTACATGTGCACTCAGCTAAAATCAGTCATGTTAAATGTCTTAGAACAAAAGAACCTGATTCTTCCCCACTATGCCCACCTTCCTCTGCCAGTTCCAAATGTTTTAGCTGTTTCCTGTGCCATTTACCTCTGCTTTACTAAATAATATACTTATACTTGTATTTTTAGCGTATAAGTTTTAGAGAGTGAATGCTATATGTGCCTCCTGGCTCCCCTTTAGGGCTGAGGCCTTATGTCCTCCAGCTGCTGGGAATGTCAGTGACTGATAACTCTCAGCCGAGTCTAGACCTCAGTTGTCCAAGGTCATGACCCCTCCTGTCTTAGCTTGGGCTGCTATCCCAAATACCACAGACTTTGTGGCTTAAATGACAGACATTTCTCACAGTCCAAGATCAAGGTGTCTGCAGATTCAGTTCCTGTTGAGAACCCCCTTCCTGGCTTGAAGATGGCCACCTTCTCACTGTACCACAAGAAAGAGGGAAGAGAGAGGAGAAAGCGAGAGATCATGTCTCTTCCTCTAAGAGCATTAATTCCATCATGAGGGCCCTATCTTCATTTTCTCATCTAAACCTAATTATCTCCCAAAGGCCCTACCTCCAAATACCATCTCTTTGGGGATTAGGGCTGTAACATACCCATCGTGAGGGGACACAAACATTCAGTCCCTAGCACTCCCTTGCAGCTGCCCACCTCCAATGATGGGTGGATTGTGAGGGTACAATGGCCTGGCTCCCTGGAATTAAGGGAGTGCCACTCTCAGGGGACAACTCCGCTCCAGACTGAGATCATCTTTGTCACTGTATCACCACCACCATTCAATCCTGCTTCCTCTGTCGATCCCAAGGAGACACCTCAATAACCTTCCTGCAGGTGCGTGTTTCCCGGGGAACGTATGACATCGTATGCAGACTTGGTCACAGTAGTGAATCTAGCACGTGCCCACACTCTCTTCCTCTAATCCATTAGCATAGTTACGTCACAGCTTTTGGTCCAATCAATTGTCACTGTTTACCTCACCGTGACAATGAAATAAGGTACACTGCTGAGCCAAATAGCATCCTAGGATTACCATTCTTTTCTTACAGAAATCATGTTTTGTCTTGGAATTAATAAAACCATTGTTTGTCCCTCTGCTTAGTTTCTATGAACTTTTTTCTGCTTTCTCCAAATGTGTCAGTGGATCTGTCAAATGCCCCTCCAGACGTTTTGCAAATCTTAGACATAATAAATATTCGAGCAGCTCTGTGTGGTTCTCGAATACTTCTTTCCTGCAGCCCTCCACCTTCCTACCCCAATATGTACTTATTGCTTTAGAAAGATGCCAGCCTGACAAATCCTTTTTAATATTCTTCTGTGTCAGAACTTCTATTTTGTAAATCCCACATAGTGAACTGTCAGGGTTTATTTTTTGTTTTGCTGAAGTCTGTTCTCTACAAAAGCATACATGTCATGGGAAGTATATTTTGGGACTAAATTCACTTGTGTTATTCTTCACTCACACATGATTGATAGTTTGGTTAGGCATAAAATTTTTTTGTTGAAAATCATGTTTTCTCTGAATTTTCAGGTTTTCCCTTATCCAGGGCTGTTAGCGAAAAGTCCAAAGCCATTTTGATCCTCTCTCCTAGAGCGATGAATGACCAATTTTCTCTCAAAGCTTAAGAAAATAATTTTTTATTCCTGGTGTCTTGAAACGTTGTGTTGATGAGTTTTGGGTCAGCCTTTTTTAAATCCAGTCAGCTGGGTCCTTGGTGGGCCTGTTTAATCTGGGTTATTTTTTTAGAAAATTTCTCTTTATTATTTCTTTGACAATATTTTGTTTGTTTGTTTGTTTCCTTCCACCTCTCAGGAATCCCTCACAGTGGGGATAGTGGACTTCTTTGATCTTACCATTTTATTTTCAATTTCTGATCTTTTTTCCTACTTTCTGGAAGAGTTCATTTATTACTTATGTTCCAATCCATTTACTCTGTTTTTTTCTTTGGTTTACTATATCTTTAATTTTCAAATACTCTATGTTTGTCAGAGCTTCCTATTCCTATTTTATGGATATAGTCTTAAAATATCCATGGAAGAGTTTTTTCCTTACATTTTCTTCTCGCAAAATTCTGCTTCCTCCAAGTTTTTATTTATCTTTCTCTCAATTTCAGGGTTTTCCGGAATATTGGTGATCCTTGATTTTTTAAAAAATATTTACAATTGAGGCCTTTTTATCCACCCTTGGGGCTTCCTTCAGCCTTCAACTTATGTCCCTGAGCTACAGAGAAAAGAGCTCCAGTATTCTCCGAAGAGTGTAACTGGGGGAGAGGATCTCATGAACTCCTGCTGAGCATGCGCTTTTCCACCAACGCTGCTCTTTTCAGGCCCTTACCTCACTCTTTGCAGTACTCTGTGCACATACCTGGTATCCCAAGATGGCGTACCAAGTAGCATGATGACTAATTTCTTGGTGATACTGTCCTGCGCAGGTTAGGTATGAATTTCTTTTGCTCTGATAAGTCAATTACCATCTGCTTTTTTTTTTTTTTTTTTTTTTTTTTACAACAGTGTTAAGATATTTGTCTACTGTTGCCTTCTCTCTGGTATTCTTTGTCCTTGCGAATTAATATTATGGGGGTTCTCTTGGTGCACGTTAGCTGGGTTTGCGGAGAGGAAAAACAGCATGTGTGGGCGCATTGTCATTTTTAAGCAGAAGCCCTGTAATGTCTTATTTCCAAATATGCACTTACCATTTCACATGGCTTATGACAAAGCGTAGTTTCAACAACAACAAAAAAATCTATCCTCTTTATAAGAGTCTTCTCTTGTGCCTGGGTGGCACAGTGGTTAAGCGCCTGCCTTCGGCTCAGGGCGTGATCCCGGCATTATGGGATCGAGCCCCACATCAGGCTCCTCCGCTATGAGCCTGCTTCTTCCTCTCCCACTCCCCCTGCTTGTGTTCCCTCTCTCACTGGCTGTCTCTCTCTGTCAAATAAATAAATAAAATCTTTAAAAAAATAAAAGAGTCTTCTTTCAATAAACTTTAAGAAAATGGTTCACTCAAGATGCAAAGTCAAGAAAGGGGTTTGCACTTGAGACAAATAAAAGGGAAACAAAAACAAGTTTTCAAAGGAATAGAGCCAGAGATTTTTTTTGTAAAACTCAACATTGTTTTTTAAAAATGTGTTCTTAAATACCTTTCTTTACAAAGCCATATAGTAAAGTAAAATATGTAGGCAAAAATATACATTGTACATGAGTTTAGACAAGGAATGTTGACATATATTATTTCTATCATGAAAATCTATAGAGATATAGATTCTAAACCAGAAATGTTATCATTCTGTGCAACCTTGGGTGCAGCAATCAGAATGATGATTTCAAACCATTATGCATCCAAAGAGAAGGCAATAGTCCAAACTCAACATCAAAGGCAATCAGCAAATAATTGAATGGACATGGTTACATAATTAAATTGCATCATGTACAAGATGTGTAAACAGAAAATAAGAAATTAAGCCATGTGATAAAATAGAGCCTTTCTTTTAAAATTCTACTCAGAATATTCTGTGATTTTATATATAAGAAAAATGGGTGAGAGAGAAATTTAGACGAAGAGGCCAAAGAATATGGGATGTGTGTGGGACATTTAAGTCATTTCTGGTAGAGTTACTGCTCTGCCAGGCGTAATGACTTCTATAAATTATTGAAACTTCCCGCCTTGTAGTAATGATTTGGTAATAAGTCCAAATGCATTGGGGCATGAGAGAACATCAAAACATTACACTGAGTGCTAAATGTTATCGTTTGGTCCAGAAATTATTTCAGTAAATAACATCTGGTGAAAATAATTATCCTGCGTTTAAGTTGCAAACTGATGAGATATTTTGGAGAAGATTAAATGCAAACTTCATATTTATTTATTATAAGAATTCAAGAATAGTCTTAAAAGTAAGAGTGGAATGTTACTACATGTGCTATGATTAAGGGCAGACCCATCTCTGGCTTCCGGCTTGTCAGGTTTATGTCTTCATTTTATTACCCCAGTATGAAGCCTGATCCGAGAGCTCAGATAGTATGTATACTATGGAACTTGGGACATTTACAATCAGAAATTTGCAGCTTCATCCATAAATACCAGGAAACATACCTGAGTTATTTATGACATATGCTCATAGTTTGCACTGTATACAAGAATCACATTTTCTCACACTTAAGCAATCTGCCCAGTTGGGACTTATGGGTCTTTTAGACAAAAGTAGTCAAACATCACTCAAATGTTTGTAAACTAAAGTACTCAAAAACAAAGTACTGTGTGTGTATGTGTGTGTGTGCGCGCGCGCGTTCGCACGCGCCAAGGCAAAGGGAGGGAAGTAAAGTACTCTTTTCACGTGAAAATCTAAATGGATACCCAAAATATCAGTAATCATGATTAAGTAATATTTTAGTGAAGTATTTTAAAAATCAATATTGGAGCGCCTGGGTAGCGCAGTCGTTAAGCGTCTGCCTTCGGCTCAGGGTGTGATCCCGGGTGTTCGGGGCTAGAGTCCCACATCCGGCTCCTCCCCTGGGAGCCTGCTTCTTCCTCTCCCACTCCCCCCGCTTGTGTTCCCTCTCTCTCTGGCTGTCTCTCTGTCACATAGATAAATAAAATCTTAAAAAAATAAATAAAAAAAAAATCAACATTAACGCCAAAAAAATTTATGTGGTACAACAACTAAAGGTAATGAATCCTAGACAGGTCCCTGGAACAGGAAAAAAAAACTTTAGGTAAGAACTAAAGAAATGTGAATAAAGTATGGATTTAGCTAATAAAAAAAAAAAAGGCCACAGTGAACAAAATTTCAAAATTTTAAATAGAGACAATCTGCACCACTCATTTCCATTTTTGTTTCAAACTCCAACATAGCTTGGCAATGGCACTAATGTGTGTTTGTGTATCTTTTTTTATTGTGTGTTCAAAAGTAGACAAAAGCAGTCGGATGACTAATGTCTGTATGATGTGAAAGTTATTAAGTCCTACCAATTAATACTATTATTTGCCTAGTTTGTAAACTTAAAAATTATAGGCCATACTCCCTGAACAAAGGAAATAATTTCTGTTTGACTGTACCCATACTATTACCTAGAAGTTCAATATTTTAATCCTAAAACTACCATGTAAGTTTTGTAATATAACTACTATTATATAATAACTACATTACAGTTAAATATAGACAATTTTTTAGAGAGAATTCCATATTGCATTATAAAATGTTACAAGAATTGTGCTTCTTCATCCGATCGAAAAACATATCTTGTGTTAAACACTCAGGTTTCTCAAAAAAACAAACAAAAAAACAAACAAAAAACCCACTCAGGTTTCTTAAGTTTTTCTAGTAATGCTATAATTGGGCCATGAAATGCTCATTTCTAGATTTCACAACATAATAGAGGATAATCTCTCTCTTACCACCCATTTCTAAGAAGCAAGTTCATTACATTTAAAAAAGTTAATAAAACAGTTAACATAACATGCAACAGTACGCTTTAGACTTTCTAAGGTATATATTATCACTTGAGTATTTTGTGAAAATAGGAGATACTAAGGTTGAAATTTAGTAAAAAAACGTGAGTCAAAATTATTTTTTCATGAAATTTACTTCCCACTAAGGTACAAAGTAAAAGTTCTAAAGGACTGTATTTACATGATTAAGAAATTATTTATAACTAGAATTGTTTAATGTAAACTGCTAAAGTATTTTTACATTTTTCCTGCAGGCAGAGTAAATATTATTTTTGTACTTTATTTGAATCCAAAGAATTTTTCAAATCATCCCCTTCCTTCCCCAAACAGAAAGGTAAATGTGTCTGCCTATTTAAAGAAAAAATTTCCCATTCATTCTGATTTAATAGTGGCCAACAGAAGGCTACAGAAGTTCTGCAGGATACACATCCACGTGTAAGTTCAGCAAAGCAAACACGGGACTTTAGGCAATGACGAACATTCACAAATCATTCTAGATATTAATACACCTATTACCTCATTTACTGACATTGACGTGATTTTGTAAATAGTGAGAAACAATCACTTAAATACAACATCAGTCTTTTCAGTATTGTAAAAATGAACTCCCTGCTTTGTGTGTGCTCCTGTCTACAGTTCAGTGCGATATCTTAAGAGGGACACTTGTACTAAGTAACTTTAAGGACCTTAAAATGGCATCTAGTTAGCTCCCTGCTCCAGAGAGCCAAAACCGATGGCTGGGTCTCAAGTAGGCTTACTGAATTTGTTAATCCCTTTCATGCCATGGTTTTTTTTTTTTTTTCTTTTTCTTCTTCTTTTTTTTAAGTTACTACATTACCAAATATGATGCCTTTTTCCAAAAGAGTAAAAAAAAAAAAATTCTATAGGCTTTTGGATTGTTATGTCCATATGAGCCATGGTGTGCTTTCATATAAAGCTATTATCAAGAGACACACAAACTTATATCTTAACTGTCCACCACCACTAGCCAGATGGTGATGAAAGGGAGACCTGTCATTTAAATGAGTCACCGTTTTTATCAATATGCTCATTAGTTACCGAGCAAAGCTAAGCCACATCTGAGTCATTACTTTCTGGCCTAGGATGTGAAAAACGATCCATTAATCTATTTACCACACATCTAGTTCCATTTTCTAATTCTGTATATTTACCTGAAAAGCTGGACTATGTCATTTGTAATTGAGCCATGCAGAAAGATCAGATACAGGCTCATTTATTTTTCTCCAATTCTGAACTACATTTGATCTGACACATTCATAAGAAAAAGAGAACAGAAATGGATTTTCCGTGAGTTCGTACTCCACTCAAGAAGAGTGATGCTTTGAGAACCTGCATATTCTGTATGATATTGAAAAATAAACATGAAATTACATTTAAGTTTGTTTTTCCAAACTCCATTTGTGCTTTGGTCCTAAAGAAAGATCATTCTTGGAAATAATCCATATAGAATACACTGATTACTCCACTTTGAAAATATACTGCCAAATGCTGACTTTCCGTCATCCAGTAGAGATAATTCCCCCATTACTCCTGCCTTGGGAACTAGACTTTGAGAAAGAGTTGTTTATTCTGAGAGCTGGCAGTTTACATCTTTGGTAAAAATTTAAAAACCAGACAGACGTACACACACACTCTGCCAACAAAGACAACAGCTTCTTCTTTTGATATATTAATGCCATCAGACCATTGTCAAAACCAAACAAGAGTTACTGGCCAAAAAGAGTATGTCATGGCCTGCACAGAGACACAGCTGCAATTCAGTTGGCCATGCTAGGCTCCATCTGTAAGAGTTGGATGCTTGGTGACACTGGCTAGTCTGAAGCCTATTTATAGAAGCCTGAGAAAGCTAGGTGGACAGATGGTAAAGCAATACAATAATGAAGAAAATCTCGCTTATACTGATGCTTATTTTGCCTTCCAAGGGGATGTTGCAACATCCAAATAACAGTCCATAATGGGATATCTATCACTCACGGGCATGCAAACATTTGTGCTCGACCACAAAATACCAGTTACAGTAGTCACAAATCTCACCAGATGTAAACAGAACACAACATTCAGCTGGTATGACGATTAGCAATACAACTTTTATACAGCAATTATTAAATAAGTAATTCTGATTTCACGGCCTTGGCCCCTACCTCTTTCTTCCCTTAAGGTTTTCGTTGTTGCTAACTGTTTTGCTTTGTTCTGGCTCTGTGACTTAGGTTAAGTGGAATTTATGGTATTAGAAATAACCAGTTAAACCAAACGCAGATCAAACATTACTAATGACCTTCTCTCTCCGAGTACTCTAGGAGGAAGGAAGGAATACTTGAGGAACCGAAAGGTGGGCCAGCATGCTGGAGGAAGACTGCAGGAGGTGAGGCCAGGTCATTTAAGGGGTTGGATATAATCCAGTTGCAACTGGAAACCACTGCTGGGTTTTGATGGAGAAGGCGATCATGACTCCATTTACCTTTTAAGGCTATCCTTCTTGCTGGGTGGAGAATGGATGGGAGGAGATTGGGAAAGGCAAAGGGAGGAAACCAGAGTAGAGGATGGCTGCATTTTACTGCAAAATGAACAATCTGCTTTGGGGCTCAAATACCAAAACAATTGCAACATAGCTAATAGGATGGAGGGATAGGAGGGCATCAGGCTTGGTTCCTGGCTCCCGGTGGCATGCCTCACTTCTTTATGAAGTTGCTTTCTGTGCCTTAAATCTCACTGCCATTATGATTTATGACTGCATGAAATCTTTTAAATTAAGATTTGTTTGATTGTCTGTTTCTATTAAGGTGACCATAATAGCAATTTTCCTTTTCCCAAACAAATGTTTTGCAGAACACTGCAACTCAGCGTCTGCGTATGGATGGTGACAGTGATTAATTTCTGTCGCTAAATTCTTTATTTTCTATAACTAATTTAAGATAGCTGCCACTTTTTAATAACTAAAAGATATAAATCCAGTAGGGTATTTTTCTTAGGTAATTGATATAACATCTTCATATTAGTGACTATAAATTATAGCTCTCTTACCCCATTCTGTCACCCAGCAAAGCTGCTCAAAGTACGTACATCCAGCCTGCCACCGTGCAGTGGTGCATACGATTTCTCCTCAACTAAACAACAAATCATAGAGCACAACACTGTCTAAACCAATAATTTAGTTAGGATTTCATTTAGTCAAATGAAAAACCCACTGGTCTTGCAATGCTGCTTGGTTTGGGAATTTTTTTTTTTTTTAAGGTTAGCATTCACCAAGTTAAAGAAGTCATTCTCTAAGTAGAAAAATACTGGGGCTTCAAGGGGGGAGACCATTTACCTACTTTATTTTACAAAAAAAAAAAAAAAAAAAGAGTTTCCTAGATTCCTCTATCAGTAAGTAGGGAAATAAAATTCTTCAAAATTCCTAAGGACTAAAAAGTGTCCAATTCTGACAGTTAATTTCTTCTAAGTAGAGGCAATTCTGCTCAATGTATTCAAATACCACTTCCCAAAAGATACATCCACAGACATCAATGACTCTTAAATAAAATCTCCTGCTAGGATACAAACAACGGCAGAAAACCCAAGTGCCAGGACTGATGCCAAACGGATAAATGATTTTTGGATTGCATTAGTGTTGGTTTATACGTAACATAATTCTGTCCCTTAACCAACTAGTGGTGGGGAGGGCTTTTAACCAGTCTCAAAATGGCATCCAAACCACTCAGAGAAAATGGGGACATCTGTGAGTATTTATACCCATAAAAACATGTCAGTATATTCTTACATCAAGGAATCCCAGCTGCAAATGAATGAGGGTCCCTGATATAATGCTATCCACCCCTCTCAGCCATTGGCAGCAAGAACACCCCTATACTAGCACCCTGAATACTTATATACAACTATAATTGATTACATTTCACTTTATATGATTTGTAGATAAATGATGACTGCATGTTTATGCAAAGTGTCTCCATAAAGAAATGAGACTAATTTTCTTCTTGAAAAGCTTATGAAAGCAAGGAGCAATCACACTGCTGCAAAAATATATGGCAACATGTTTCAACGAGTGGCAGCCGTATTTCCGAGTTCAGCCAGTCAACTGTCATATGCTAACAGCTGCAGCGAATATTGCTTTATGTCAGAACAAAAATGGGTGATCACTTAAAGCAAAAAAACTCACATTGAGTTCCGTGTGATAAATCTTCAACATACCCACTTGACGTGCCAAAGTAAGCTTTTGAGAACGAAAGATTAAGATTCCCAATGTCAGCGCCAACAAACTTTTTTAAAAGGCCCGTGGAAGATGTTTATGTTGCCACATAAAATGATTATTCGGTCAGTCTCTGGGATTCATTCATAAACATGTTAAAAATGGCCAAGATTCCATTAACTTAATTAAGATATAAATGGTAACTAGGGGGCCATACTGAAGCAAAGAAGAGATAATGATAAAATATTAGGGCTGGAAAGGCCATTAATGTTCATTTAGTGCAGCCTTCTCCTTTTACAGATAAGAAAACTAAGACCCAAATCAGATGACGCCTAAATGGTAGAATTAAAACTAATTTGACTTGCTCTGAAAGGAACTATGTCATGAGAAAAGTTCCTGGAAAGATTATGCTGTATCATTTGGATGACAACAAAAAATTAAGATGGGTCATTTCCTCTCATCTTCAGAGAGAGTAGGTTAAAACCCACTTTAAATTTTTTAAAAATATTTAAAAAATATAACCTAGATATAAAATGTTCAATGTATTTATTGGAAACTCCAAAATCCTCAGGATCCATAAAGCTCATATATTAAAATTATAATGGACACCAAGATTTCAAGGTTTCGTTGTAATAGCAAATCCTGATATCTGCCTATACCGTACAGTGTAGCACATGGCCCAAATCAGCTTTCACATGTCAAAATATGAAAAACTTATCCCAACACTTAAGGAATCTATATGACACAAATACATGGTGAAGACCAGTGATTACCTTCTTTAGTACAGTAATTCTTTGGCTCAAAAAATGGTTTTTTATCGTCTTCAAACTTAATATTAACCTCTCTGATTATAAATCTTATTCAGCAGATTAGGCTCCAAAGGACATTTGGTTATTCCCAAAATTCCAGTAAATGATATTCATTATCCTCATTTGAGAAAGTTCAAAAATGTGACACAGGTTTCAAAGCTGTCTTGAGAAATGGGCCCATTATTAGACAAATGTGTATTATCTGCTTAAGGAGACTACTTTGAAATGGGAAACATTTGTTGGGGAAGGCAAAAAAAAATGTTGGTTTTAGAACTTCTATTATTTTATATTTTAGTTAAATATATTTATATTAGCCCCATTTCTACAGTTTAATTATGAACTCTGAAACACTACATTTCTTTTTATAGCTCCCCACAGTCCCTGGGAAAATAGGGTGTTGTATACACCACATTCAGTAAAGGTTGCTGACACCATGATTTAAACTCCTCTTGGTAAGGTTCTCTCCCCAAAGTCTGGAACTGCATGGAATTGGTGTTAGGGGTGGAAAGCACATGCCGAAATGCCACTGACCCACACAGGCCTCCCACGTGATGGAGGGGGTGAGAGTGCTGAACAGCACTTTAACGGAAAATTCATTCCATCTTGGAGAAGCAATTTTCTGCCTTTTCCCACTTACTAAGAAAATTAAGGCATCCCATTTAGAGGACCAGTGACTATGGGTGCCACATATGTGTGCTTTTATGCCAAAGATTGCTTTTGAACTTCTAAACCAGGATCTAATTGAGACTTGAGAATATTGAGAGTGTTGTACTCATGAGAGTAAAGCAGCTATAGCTATAAATAGGTGGGTGTGCACGTGTGTGTGTGCATGTACGTGTGCGTGTGTGTGTGTTGATCTCCCATTCAGTGTATACTTAGGATGTGATAAGCACTGTGCTAGGTCTAGGTAAATTTCCTCCATTCCAGAGCCCCGCCCACCTTCCTTGAACACTGCACTTCTCTGTCTATGCATGTTTAAATCATGCTGCAGCAAAGGAAAGCAACAGTGACTTTCTGAATGTCAGAATCAACACTGATAACAGTGTTAATCTGTGAGCAAATGCATTGACTGCTAGGTTTCTTTTTCAAAGTGAAACCGGTCATACTCGCTGTAAAATCAAATGAAACAAGCATCACATTCCAATTCTGTTATATTCTGACAGTTTACTGCTATAGGGCAATAAGGCAAAGAAAAAAATATGCAGTAACCCACAAATTGCTTCCAATTGTCTGAGCACTCCTTAAGTACACAGTAAGCAGCTCTAAAAGCAGAAATCTGGATTCCAAACAAATTCCAACATGCTTCAAATTGCCTCTTCACGTATTTCTTTTGTGAAATGCATAAGTGCAGAGGTCTCTTTGCTGGTATCACTTCCTGTGTTCACTCCCGCCTTCACTGAGCCTGTCATGGGGTCAGATCCCACCAGTGTGTCACCAGAGGACACTCTATGCTGTCATCCTCAGCGCCAGTATATGTAAATATGATATGATTTTAGGGAAATATGACATAATTAGAGGCTATTATTATGCAGCCCTCTATAAGCCCTAATTTGCATGTTTCCAATAAAAGTACACAGCTCACAGTTACACACACAAGCTGTCATTTTTTCAATACTATAATTATTACTTGCAAGGCTTGAAAAATATCTCTATCAATTCCAGAGCAGGGTTTGAGAGAGATTACTACAAATGATGATGGAATAATTAACATTCCTTTCTGCTTTCCAAAAAATTTCCATCATGGCAATATATTGAAAATTTGATAAGTATATAATTCATGGATAAAAATTCATATTATTAGGCTTAAACTTCAGGAGCTAAAAAAAAAAAAAACCTAAAAAGATTCTGAACTAATATCACAATGAAACATGACCACATTATTTGAGGCTTGGTACCTCACCCTTGTTTTTTATTAAGGCACCAGTTGATTTTAGAAGTCAGAAGTAAGGAGCTGGATTATGCATTTACTAGAAGGAGAGCATCACAGACAAAATTTGAAAATCTAGACTTCAAGAGCAAGGTGCTTTTATCCACAGAAATACAAGGAATACAAAAAAAAATTCTTGCAGTATGAATATATTTTATTCTGTTACATCAAAAACTGAGACTACAGAAGGAAGGATGTAAAGTTATGATAAAAGGCTACAGCAAAAAAATCAATGATGTTTAATAAGAAATAATGGTTTCTATTAATATGAATTACTATAAAATGCATTACCAGATTTTTGTAAAATTATTTCCCCATCCTCTTCTATTTATCATATGTATTTATATTTACTGTAAGTCAGCTTGGATCTTTTCTGGAAAAAATGACTATTCATAATCCAAATAAAATAAATAAATTAAAAAAAAAAAAAGGAAGTTCTGGGCAAGGAGAGAGTTAGCTTCACCCAGCAGGGACCTTAATTATTTTGCACCCAGTACAGGGCCAGGCCTCAGTCCTGTATTTAGTGGCATCTGGTTTGATCAGTTTCTTTATGGGGTTAATAATCTCATCTCTTTCCAGATATAAGCTCCTGAAAATCAAAGATTTTCTTCACACTCCTTGGGGGTTGTGAGCCTTCAGCATTGCATTAATCATAGCCATCACTGATCACACCATTCTGTGGTGGTTTCAATAATTCTTTTGGAACCCTGTTATAAACTCTTAGTTAATCTTGATCAGTCATTCATTTTGCAAGTATCTGTTGAGGCTACTCATACCAGAAACTGCTGCAGGTCCTGAGGATACAACAGGAAATGTACCAACTAAATATAAGCAATCCCTACATTTTTGGCACTTACATTCTAGTAAGGAGACAGAGAGGGGGGAAAAAGACCTACTATAAGAAAGCAAGGTGTATAACATGTAGAATGGGTGAAAGATTAATGGAAAAAATCAGAAAGTTCTATGGGTAAAGAGGGAGTTATGATTTAAAATCCAAGAAAGCTCTCTTTAGAAAATAACATTTAAGAAAATGCCTGAAGGAAAATACTTAAGAGAGTTTCCAAGCAGAGGAAACAGCAAGTGCAAAGGCCCTGAGGTGGGAACAGGCCTGCTGTGTTCTAAGAACAGAAAGGAGGTCAGTGAATTGGAAGAATAATACAGTCCCCTGCCCAGTAGCAGCACCTGAAACTTTGTCAGAAATGCAACTTCTCAGACTTTCTTTGTCATAACTGGGCCTGCAGGTGAAATGGGGTTTAGCCATCTGTGTATTAACAACTCTCTCCTCTTCTCTGTTACCGTGACCACATCAAAGTATAAGTACCTGGTCTGAAATAAAGTGAGCAAGAGAAAAGCTATTAGCAGATGAAGTCAGAGGAGTAATGGGTCTTCAAAATTTTACTCTGAGGGAGAAAGGAAGAGACAAATATCACTGGAACATACATACATAAACAAATAAGGAAATAAAAAAATGAAGTTACTAAGATAAATTGGTAATATAACAACCCAGACTAGGAATACAGAAGCAATACATGAAATAAATTGTTTTCAAGAAATTTGGTCTCACATACATTTATCTATGAAGATGCACATTTTCAATTACTGTAACGTAAATCAGATTACCTTTGCAATCTATACAAATGCACGGAAGACCTACCATTACCTCAGATCTACATTTTGAGTTCTAAAGCAATCATTTTGCTTGACTGTTGCAGCCACTCTGGAAAACAGTATGGAGGTTCCTCAAAAAGTTAAAAATAGAGCTACCCTACAACCCAGCAATTGCACTGCTATGTATTTACCCAAAGGATAAAAAAATACAGATTCAAAGAGGTACATGCACCCCAATGTCTATAGCAGCATTATCAACAATAGCCAAACTATGAAAGAGCCCAAGTGTCCAGCAACTGATGAATGGATAAAGAAGATGTGGTATAATATATACAATGGAATATTACTCAGCCAACAAAAAGAATGAAATCTTGTCCTTTGCAACAATGTGGATGGAGGTAGGGTATATTAGGCTAAGCGAAATAAGTCAGAGAAGGACAAATACCATGTGGTTTCACTCATATGTGGAATTTAGGAAACAAAACAAATGAACATATGGGAAGAGAAAGAGAAAGGGAAGCAAACCATAAGAGAATCTTAACGATAGAGAACACACATAGTTGCTGGAGGGATGTGGGTGGGGGATGGGCAAAATGGGTGATGGGTACTAAGGAGGTCACTTGTTATGACGAGCACTGGGTGTTGAATGTAAGTGATGAGTCACTAAATTCTACTCCTAAAACCAATATTACACTACATGTTAACTACCTAGAATTTAAATAAACATTTGGGGAAAAAATTAAGAATAAAAACAAAAACAAATAAAAATAAAGCAACCATTTTACTTAAGATAAAACCTACTGTTCTACATGTTCAAATGCAAAGTCTAAATAGGTAGAGATTAAGTTTTCTATTAATTCTATTGAATACTGAAATGGACTGCTTCTGTCCCTCCCAGATTTGTATGTTGAAACCCTAACCCCCAAGGTAATGGTATTAGGAGGTGGGGCCTTTAGGAGGTGATTAGGTTATGAAGGTGGAGCCCTCATGAATGAGATGAGTGCTCCTATAAATGAGACCCAGAAAGATCCCTTGCCCCTTCCCTCCATGTGTGGACACAGGAAAGATGGTGTCTGTGAACAAGGAAGCTGTTTCTCACCAGATACTGAATCTGCCAGCATCTTCATCTTGGACTTCCCAGCCTCCAGAACTGTGAGAAATAAATTTCTGCTGTTTATAAGCCACATAGCTTGTGGTATTTTGTTACAGCAGTTCAAAGTGACTAAGACAAACACAAAAGTGTAAGTCTCCTCCGATGGGAAAGCGCCCTTATGTGCCAATAATCTTGATGTATTTTATTTTCTACCATATAATGAAACAGCTTCTGTCTAGTGAGAAATATGAAGTGCAATGAGCAGATCAGGAATAAGAAATAGGAAAGAAAATAAATTTATCAGACGCCTGAATGACAACAATTGGTACAGTGATGGCAATAAGGTTTTATGTTAAGAAAACTCTGATTTAATTGCTTTTTATGTATGTATACCCAGAAACACCCCCCCACACACAAAGGTTTGGTAACATAATAGCAAAATCATTCTTCTACATTTGGAGATTATAATTTCCCTTACATTAACTATGGCAAATGGTTATGAGCATCATGTCAAGATGCTTTTGTAAATTTTTTCCACCTTTTATTTTCAAGGTCAATATATTTCTTTGAAAACAATTCAAGGTGCCTCTGGCTTCTTTGTCATTAGTGGCTATCCTACATTCTATGCCTGTCCTATTAAATTAAGAAGTTTGAAATAAACTGAAATATATTCTGAAACAAACTCATTTATTCATTCAACCTCTATTACTAAAAACATGTTATAAAGATTCTTCATTCCCAGCAAGATTCTTGTGCATATTTATAGCATTGTTTCTATTAATACAAATTATTCACTAATACAGTTTACTATCAAAAACTTGGTAACCAAAAAGTTATAATAGAGAAGCCAAAGAGACGCAACTCAGGATGTCAGCAAGTTGAGATTATTAGCCTGAAAATATCATTAAATGTCATTAATCAAAATGCAGCTGAGATAGATAGAAGGCCCTTAGCCTTCAAATCAACAAGAGTCAATACATGGAGAGTAGCTTAGTAGCCATCCATTGACGTAATCGTACTGCCAGATCAAACTACCGATTATCTGGGCCATCCAGGTTAGGTCCATACTTGGCTGAATTCTTCACATGTGAAATTTATAATAACCAATCAATAGCTGTTTGTACAAACTCCAAAATTTGTTTTTCCGGGGAATTACTGTCTATCAATGTTCCATGGACTTCATCTCCTGGTAGAGATGAAAAGCAGCTGAATATCATCTGTCATCTCTTTCCTTCCTTCCTTTCCTCTCTTCCTCCCATTTTCAGCCTTTCTTCTTTGCAAGTCAAACAAGCTATGACTCCACTGTGAAACCAGGAGAGGGAACAAAGAGGTGAAGGAGGGTAATTAGCCATTTCCTATTATTTTCCCAAGGAAACTTTCTCTGATAGGTCTTGCAAATAACAGTAATAAGCATTGAAATAGAACTTACCACCCGGGCACCACTCTAAGTGTGTATCATATGTAATAAGTCACTTAAGTATCATAACCATAGGGTAGGTTCTATTACTATTTCCATTCTACAGGTGAGGAAACTGAGACTCAGAGTGTAGATAATTTGCCCGAGGTCATACAGCTAGTCAGCGGTAGAATCTGGTTCTTTTTCACACTGTCTGTGCTCTTGAACAATGGATGTACTCCATCCCCCCTCCTCAACTGCGCCTTTGCAAGATGGGTCTTGAGTAACGAATACCTTTTCTCCATCCCATGGTGGACCTCATTTCAAAGGCTCCTCAAAACCCAACTTGATAACTGGGATAAATGTGCACTTTTTTGAACACTTACTGTGAAAATAGAATACTCAGTAATTTCTTGTTAAATTCAACTAAGTTGGAGAGAATCTTCAACCTGATGACTGGGGCAATAAAAGGATAAAAGGCTTGGGGCATCTCAGTGGCTCAGTTGGTTAAGCATCTGACTCTTGATTTTGGCTCAGGTCATGATCTTAGGGTTGTGAGATCGAGCCCCATGTCAGCCTCTGTGCTGGGAGTAGCCTCCTGGGGATTCTCTCTCTCTCTCCTCTCCCCTTTTCTGTCTCTTAACTACCTAACTAAAAAAATAATAAAGGGCTTTTGCCCTCCAAATATAAACAAATCATCTGTTGTGATGTCAGAAGAGGCCACAATTGTCCCCAAGGAGATAAATATTTTCCGAAATCCACCCAGTTCTCCTTTTTTGTCTTCTCAAACCCCTACTGTAAACAACAACAAAACCTTGTACTTTTGAAAACCTAATGGCTATTTGAAAACAATTGAAAATGGTACTAAAAGGAACATGCAGAAGGACAACAATCTCTAAGAGAAAAGTAATAAAAACTACTGCTGCCAGGGTTAACATTTTTATGTAATGTATTAAGCTATATTAATGTTTTACAAAGGACTCATCTAAATCAATACTAACAATCAACCCAGTAGCTATAGAAATACAAGGATGAATAAAGCAGAGTTCCTATCTTCAAATGGCTTATAAATAAAGATGATAAGGCAAAAATACCACAAGAGTGGTAGATTTAGAAGAATAGATCATATTCATATTAAATTGGGTGAAATTAAAAAAAAAAAAGAATTTGTCCCCACCCTGTCTTCCATATTGAACTGATCAGCTATACCACTGCCTTTATCCCCCGTACATTATCCCGCCCCTCCCTGTGCATGGTGGGTCCCTCAGGATAGGCCCTAACCACTTGTGGCCCGGACTACCGGGGACTTCAGTCTCAAAGAACTCCAGTCATGTTCTTCACTTCTACCATGAGATCTGTGTGGTAGCAATTCCCCAAAATTACACAAAAGGAAGTGTCTCTCCTCTCCTTCTCCCTGTATTCAAATGTTCAACAGTACTCATCTATCCCACTATAATTCTTCAAGCTAAAACATCCTTGATCCATTCAACTACTTCATGGATTATAATTTCTAGTTTTCATATCAACTTCAGTGTCAGCATCCCTCTGGAGCATTGGTACCCAGAGCATAGGTACCCGGAGCAGAGCTGTGAATGTCACCACATATTGTCCATATGAGTCAACTGAGAGACCATGTTACATGAACCACCGAAATCCTACTAGAGTCCATGCATCACAGCCCCATGACCTAGTTTGGTAAACCATCATAAAGGAAATTAGCCTAATTTGGCATCCCTTATTCTTGGTGAATCCATGCTATCCCTGCCTCCTAGTGATTCCTGCTTTATGTTTCAGATGTCTAGTAAAATGTACTAGGTCTTGAGTCCAGGTTACCACCATGAATATGAAATACCTATTCCTAGTCTCTGAAATCCACCTTTGCCCACATTTGGTTCACCAGAAACCTTCTAAAACTTTCCATCACACTTTCATAAAGATGTCTGACTAGCTCTTTTGGTATTTTTCACCCTCATTTGACTAAATTTTTGTCTTCTCTCATACTGCATTCTTATCTTGGCCTTCCACTTTAACCATGATTGTTTTAGTATTTTCAGACTAAAGATTGCTGTACTTGGCAAAGTAATGAAAGCAAAATGGAAAGTGAATACCACACAACCTCAGAACTTGAACCACTGAAGGCTTTAGAATCTAGTGTGTGTGTAATCAGCACAATAGAGCAAAGACATCTTAAGTGATTTTACTGGCGCTGTTTTACTCATTCACCATAGTCATCCTCTGAACAGAGAAAGCTGACATCTGAGAGTGTCTTGGTGGCCCAGGAGACCACTTCTAATTGGAAAGTAGGGTGGGAGGGAGGCAGAAGTCAAGAAGGCAGCCAGGAAGGACACATTTCTTTTTTTTTTTTTTTTTTTTTTTTTGTTTTTTTTTNAGATAGAGACAGCCAGCGAGAGAGGGAACACAAGCAGGGGAGTGGGAGAGGAAGAAGCAGGCTTCCAGCAGAGGAGCCTGATGTGGGGCCCGATCCCCTAACGCC
This sequence comes from Ailuropoda melanoleuca, assembly GCF_002007445.2. Lineage (NCBI taxonomy): Eukaryota > Metazoa > Chordata > Mammalia > Carnivora > Ursidae > Ailuropoda > Ailuropoda melanoleuca. Next base: position 92,086,503 of record NC_048227.1, on the reverse strand, counting down.
GGGATCACGCCCTGAGCTGAAGGCAGACGCTCAACCGCTGTGCCACACAGGCGCCCCAAGGAAGGACACATTTCTAAGCACTCATTCTGTGCCGAGCACTGAGGATACAAAGGTAAGCCTGCTGCTTCACCTGATCTCTTCGAGAATCTGTTTTCAAGTCACACATCATTACAATCACGTATTGAAACAGGTACAGAAAAAGTTTTACAAGTATGGACATTGAAGCTTAGATAAAAAAAAAAGGAACTTGTCCAAAGGCACAGAGCTGATATATGAGTTTTTCCCTATGTCCCCCTACTCTTCCCAGTCGCTAGTGACACTCATGTACCTGCAGTACACCTAGATGGTGAGCACTTTGTTCGAACATCATCTGTGAGGGCGTGCTTACCTGTCTCATTCACTCTGGCCGACAGTTTCCAGGATGGAACTGTTTGATTTAGGCATCTATGCCCTCAGGAAGACAGATTGGTTAAGAGCACAGACTAAGGCGACATTATTATCTGTTAAATGGGTATTATAACTGGACCTACCTCACAGAGCTGTCTTAAATAATAACAGATAATTTATCTAAAGCACTCTGTGAATGGCAGATATGATTATAACAGTAATAACTCTGAGGATAATTTTTCCACTAAATACTTTTTCCTTTCTTAATTCAGTTTTAAAACGTTTTTTATCCAGGAAAATTTCAAACATATATAAAAGTATAAAGAATAGTTCAATGAACCTTCATGTACCTATCTCCCAGCTTCAATGTTTATTTTTTTTAAGATTATTCATTTATTTATTTGACAGAGACAGCCAGCAAGAGAGGGAACACAAGCAGGGGGAGTGGGAGAGGAAGAAGCAGGCTCCCAGTGGAGTGGGGAGCCCGATGCGGGGCTCGATCCCAGAACACTGGGATCACGCCCTGAGCCGAAGGCAGATGCTTAATGACTGCGCCACCCAAGTGCCCCCCAGCTTCAATATTTATAAACTCTTGAACAATCTTATTTCATCTATATTTCTACATATACAGGTATTTTGAATTGAATTCCAGACACCTATAAATTTTGTCTGAAAAAAAAAAAAAAACTTGCCTGTAAATATAAGGACTCCTTTAAAAAACACAACCACAATACCATTATCACACTTCAAATTTTAGAAGTGATTCTTTAGTATTATTGAATATACAATTGGTGTTATATTTCTCTCCTCTCTTACAAGTTTTTAAAAAGCTTTTGCTTATTTATTTGAGGGACAGAGCAGGGTAGGAGGAGCAGAGGGAGAGGGACAGACAGACTGCACTGAGCACAGAGCAGGATATGGGGCTCCATCTCATGACCCTGAGATCATGACCTGAATTGAAAACAAGAGTTGGTCGCCTAACTGACCGAGCCACCCAGGCACCCCTACAATTTTTTTTGTTATGGTTTAGTTAGGTTCAGAACCAAATATAGTCCATACCTTGTGACTGTTATGTCTCTTAGACTCACTTAATCAGAGCTTTCCCCTTTCCTTTTTATCCTTGCATTTTTTGTTAAAGAAATTAGAACATTTGTTTCAGTTGATACACAGAATTCTGTGTGTTCTCTCTCAATATACACAATCTGACTTTCCTCTCTTCCATCTCAAGGATAATTTTTCACTCCTTATAATTTATGACAATGACTTTTGTCAACTGTACAAAAAATAGGCCTGAGAAATAAATTGATTTTACTTAAACCAACATTTATTTAGCACTATGTGTCAGTAACTGTTCTGATTTCTTCACAAATATTAGTTCATTTAATTACCATAATAATGTTATTATCCCATCATTCCAGATGACATGTCTACGGCTCAGACACTAGATGTCTAAGGAACTTGCCTAAGGTCACAAGGCTAGGAAGACAGCTTTATTTAGAAACTAAGGTTGGAGAAATAGTAAATGTCCACTTACTCTAGTCATTTTTCATAGTCGGTATTGCATAGCTGAAAAGGCACTTGACCTGGGTTTTGGTTCTTACTACTCCACATACAAGTTTTGTGTCTTTGAACAGGGTCCTTGTCCTCTCTAATTTCCTGATACACACTGCGCGTTTCATAAACACCAAACAGGAATCTCAACCAGACAGCCACTTTAAGAGTTAACTGTGAAATGTCTTTTTATAAAATATCACCTTACAAGAAGCCACACCAGTTGAGAATGCAGTACACAGCCTCTGTTAAGTCTCAAGTCTTCAGGCAATTTTTCTCCAGTAACCAGGCATGAATATTATTTATGAATCCACAAATACTTATTAAGCTGGGACTTTGAGTTCCAACTAAAATGCCCAGCATGAACAAATTGCAGGGTGCGTTAATTAAAGGGATATCACTTGCCATCTGATAAAAATACATAAAATGTGGTGAAATCGTCAAGAGATGAAAAAACCCACAATCAATATCAATTATAATTACATGCATTTGCTTCAAATAAGATTTAACTTTAGAAAATAAATATTCTATTGAATATACATAATAAAAACAATTTATAGGATGTGAATAGTTGAGGAGTAAGTGAAATAGACTGGATTCCAGTTCAACCATACCCCCAAATTCAGGTATAAGCTTATTATTGATCTTACTGAGCTTGGGTGTTAGCATTCCCAGAACAATTACCTCTAATAAATTGAAGTGTGTGCTCAGATTACTTTCATAAATTGATGGATTGTCAAAATAATGGGATATATGGCACTATTCAAGATTCCCTTTAAATTTGGTTTAACAGTAATATTGCAATTTAGAGAATAATGGTTTTCTCGTCTCTCTGCATTTTTAGATTTATTTCAAATGTACTTTCACAGAGAAGACAGCACTGACAGAGTGAGAGCCTCTGCTTAAAACAAGTCAGATTGGTCAAGCTCATTTGATTTTTTTCTACTTCCATTTTTATCTTTTTAGGCAAATCATAAATAAGAATGTTAATTCCTTCTTGAAAGGGAAAATATTCTTTAGTTGCTCGTCTGTCCTTTAAAAAATCCTGCAGAGGCGTTCAGGAAGAAACCTCATTATCTTGATCTTTTGGAAGGCCTTTATTAGATCCCAGTGACCAACTGTCCAACTTCATTAACTCCTACTGGAAAGAGCATTCTCCCTTCCCCCACTTAAACACGAGAAGCAAAAAGCCTTCTTTAGAGTCAATCTAAAGGCCTTCTCAAGTAAATAATAATGAGGAAAAGCCAAAGCCCATTCTAACACTAAAATAAGGAATGAAATGTTTTCCTGGTATAATCTTTGTTTTCATCTGATAATAATTTCACATACCATAAAAATGCATTGTGTGCAAATCATACAGGAATAGCTCCAAGATAGTTTCCTTACAACACGCAGGTCATGCAAAAATTATTGGTTGGATGTGACTAAGAGCAATGTCAACAATTAAAAGTAAACACCTAAAGGGATCCAGAGGACTAAAGCAGACAACTTCTATTGACTGAGGCGAAAGGAAACACACACACACACACACACACACACACACACACACACACACGCACACACGAATGAACATGCTGAGGAATGAATAGGGCAGAATTCCACTTGGGTCAGAAAACCAACCTGTAGTTGCTTCATACTTTTACTCCAATTTCTGTTGTTACTGTATTTTTGCCTACATAAAACTCACCTTTCTTTATTAAAGGACATCTATTAAACCAAAAGGCCACAGTCACTGACCAGAATCTTCTCTTGTGTTTTACATATTTCAAACTATGTCATCAGACTGCATTTTTAGTGTAACTGGCAAACTTCAGTGATGAAGTCCTTTACGTGTTTCTCATCTAAACACCTATACACACCGGAAATAGATGTGTGTAAGGTCTGGTTTTAAGGAACCCAATATAAAAACTCAGAGATCTCTTCAAAGAAGCACCAACATGATGAGCTTTGAGAAGGTACAAGAATAGAGGAGCGAAGAAGCTTTAGAAACACGCACATATACACACAGCAAAGAGGTGTGTTTTAAAGTAAAGCGCTGCCCTCAGGTTGGGACCATACTAAGTATCCATTTTTCCACATGTTCAAGGTTTTTACTCAACCATTTCCCAATCTGTACACTTGTAATCAGATGCCGTGTACCACCCAGACCCCTGGGAATGGCCCACGGGTTACATGTCAGTAACACATGTGAGTTTTATCACTTACAGCAAAAACCTAAGTCATTTAAAACCACCATCCAAGGAAAAGTACCGTTTCTGTTTGCCTATGTTAATGCTCATCCACTGTATTTTGAAAATAGATATGTTTCAACAATTCAGAGTACATTAGCACTAATAAAATCAACATGTTACACATTGAAGTCATTGCTCGATTCGGTCCAACTCTTAGTTAGACCCCTGCAAACAAATGTGAAACTCCAGAGAATCTTAAAAAATTATCTAGTCAAGGGCTTTGAAGCTTCTTTATCAAAGACCCTTGGGGCAGCAGAGAATTCGAACATCCTGGGAGAGGGTGGCTGGTCCAAAGGGGCCTCCTGCATCACCAGCTTTAGGAAGGAGGCAAGCAAATCAACCTGGGGACTTTGCAAATTCCACAGACCCCCAGCAGAGGAACATGTTTCCCCTGCAGGGTCCACCCATGGGTTTCTCCAAATTCTGGTACGAAAAGTAGGATTCCATCTCTTTGCCTCTAGGCGATCTAATATCCATATGTCTTACTCTAAAATCAGGACTCTGACTGAACTCATGATTTCTGTTTTCTTCGAGAAAAATCTAAGTGAGAATCCCACCGATGCCATTCTATGGTGAATGCTTGAATGTATACCTGAAGAAACAGACCTCCCATTTTTCAAACTAAATGTCACACTTAACATAGTCCATTTTAAAACCCAGGCCGTACACTTTTCTAACATAATGTCAAGCTTTTCACAGAAATCCCAACTGCTCTGACAGGTAACTGGGAAACATCCAGAGAGGATGGGCTTGGTGGTAACAAAACTGTGAATGTGTCTTGCAAAACAAAGCAATCGAGGCTAAAATCCTTATGCAGACAGGTCGCAGCCACATCAGGCAATTATTTTGATCTTATTTACAAATTTCTTCTCTTGTAAAAAAAAAAAATCAACTAAGTGTTTAGAAAAAGTGAGCATTTTAAGAATCGCCAGGTTCCTCCTGCTTTCATTTGTACAATTGAAAAAACATTCTGAAGCCAGGTCTAAGTTCCAGAAAAGCAAAGTAGTAGCATGCCAAGGTTAAGCTTGGGTGAATCTGCAACTGTGGAGCCGAAAACACAAGCTGACTCCTGTACAACAGGGGACTGGAGGCACGTATCTTAACACAAAGAAGTTCTCTTTTACATAAAATATCTCCTTACATTTGAATCCTATGGGCGGGTAAATTCCAGTGGAACTCAGATCTAAGATGAATAATGAAATGTAATGGGAAATCCATCAAATATAATCTAAAGATCATTTGCTCTAGTGTTACTTTCAGAAAGGCACTTTAATATCAAACGGAGCCCTTTTCCCCAAGTACTCATTTGTAGGTCTCACCCCTACTTGTGGGGAAGGGGCAATCACCCAGCTTTTCTGATTCACATCTCTGGACAGACCCTTCTGGTCTAGAACCTACGTGTTTTGAAGAGGTAGACATACACATGACAAAGGAGCAGATTGCTAACATAAAGCAGATAATAATACGTAATAAATATAAACAGTTTTAACTATGTAATATAAATGATTGATAATACAAATAATTTAAAATATGGATAATTTAAAATGATGTCTCTAAATGAATGTAAAGAACAAACTAATGTAAATAATTGTTTATTCAAAATGATTCCCCATCTGTTCGCTTAGAAAATCACCTATTTCTTCCTCCTTCCAGGAAAGAGAATAACAGTCCTAAAAATTTCTGTCCATTGATCTAACGAACTGATATACTATTTATGGTACATTAAGTCAGTTGCTATTCAAATATTCTTTGGCAGAAAATAAAACTAGGACCTAGGGTTTGAGTAGAATGGCATCACTGAAGTTTTGGATTCATGCAGGTTTAACTAGGCATAAAGAAAAGAGCCAGAAACTGTCCTGCTGTGGACAAAGGGAAGTCTGTTTTGACTACAGTGATGTTTTCTCCCCACTTTATCATAAGCAGGTGGAGTTTTTAAATAGTCACATGATCTCCCAAAGAAACCAGTGAGGGGGGCACCTGGGTAGATCAGTCAGTTAAGCGTCCAACTCTTGGTTTCAGCTCAGGTCATGACCTCACGGTCCTGGAATCAAGTCCTGCATCGGGCTCTGCTTGAGATTCTCTCTCCCTCTGACTCTCCCCCCAGTCGTGCTCTCTCTCACTCTCAAATAAATAAATCTTAAAAAAAACAAAAACAAAAAACAAAAACCAGATACCATTGAGGACCCCAGTTTGCCCTGCAGTGTTTTCTCACAGGCCGAATGCTAAGCAGTAATTCTCTGGAGGCTTAAACAGCCAGCGCCCCTCAAACTGAGTCCTGCCCAAGGGTGGGTGGGTCGGGGTACACCTTTTACAGTATGTCAAGTAACAGATTTTGAATTATTTCTCAGAAATTTAAAATCAAGAGATTTAACATACAAATATCCCAAGAGCTTCTCTTTAAAAGTTGGGAGTTGTACCAACTCTCGGCAATCTGCGGCCATTGGGGGTGTTCAGATAGGCACCCGCGCTCAGGTGAGAACTCTTCATTCCAGGACTGCTTCCGTGAGGTGCAAGCCCTCGGGGACACTGAGTGTGTAACACCTGCAGATGGAGGCCTGAGTGTATTCTTCAGGACCTTCGGACATTTATCGTGCCTCTGCTACAGGTATGCTCAGAAGTACAATACCTCTTAATCAACGTAAATTGTTGAGAATAACAATCACATAATAAAATCTCAAGAGGTATCAGTCATTATTATTATCATATCATTTTCTCTCTTTCTCCATCCTCCTTAGCTTGTAGCATCCCTTTTTATATTTTTTTTTCTAAGATTAGGAAATAACTGGTGTCCTGGCTTGTGCGTTAAACATAAACACATGTTTACATGTACACATGTAATACAGGTGAAATGTGAAACACACACACTCACTCACACGCTCACATGCGCAGAATAGAAGAGAGTTTGCTTGGGAGGATTTGGGTTGTTTATTCTCCCACTCTATTTTAGCTGAGGGGCAAAAAAGTACTCAGCTCTAGCACCAGTCCGTCTGTGTTTCCTTTCCAAGCCTATACCTTGTGTGCTTTAAACCGCTTTTCCAGGATGACTCTTATTTTAAAACTTCAGACATTTACTGGGACAAGTAACCTAAATTCACCACTGTCCTAAAAAGCGGAGCTGCGCTTACGGAAATGTGCTAGAAGACAAACGCTGCCTTCAGTATTCTGGCAAAACAACACACAATGGAGACAAAAGCATGCTCCAAAGAGATGTCGATACATCTTATTACAGTCGTCCTGCACTAGTGTGGGATGAAAATGATTAAATTCAGAGCTCCAATAAACAACACACAAATTACTTCTTGAAGGGAGCAGCATAATAGTACCTGGAGCGTAAAGAAAGGAAATGAAGTTTAATTAAGTGTTGCCCAGTGAAATCCTTCTGGAAAAGCTCAGTGGAGGCGGAGAACACAAGTCCAACCTACTCAAGGAGGCGAGGGACATGCCGTCACATATAAAAGACCTTGGCCCCAAAAAAGTGTATATTTATTACCTATAGCATATTATAATACATGTATAATAACATTCTATGCTATGTAACACTCATATGTATTCAGATGTTCATCTAGCCAACCACCAATCAATATTCACTTTGTACTGCCACTAAAATACTGATTTGTCTTTTTATGTTTTAATAACACTACTATTTTCATAGAGAAGAGTTCAAACGTCAAATAGAACTGGTATGTCTTCTTTAGTTAATACGAGTAAACATAAATACCTTTAAACACACCTGGTGTTTAATCAATCAGCATGAAAAAGTCAATGAGTTTAAGAACAGGCACCAAGTGAAAATTTGTATCTTCGACTGGAACATGCTAAGGAAGAAAAATGAGACAAAGAGAAATCCAATTTTAGACTAAATATGAAGACACATGCTTAAAGGTTAGTTTTTGAATATATTTTTAGGGCTCCCTTGGTCAAAATATGAAAAATGTATTCTCTGTCTAAAACAGCCTTGTGAGCCATCATCTTCGACGCTCAAACCCTTCAAAAAACGTTGTGCCAATATCGATACATACATGCTAATCCCCTGCTTCCCTGTGACCATGAACCCCATGTATTAACCATCCTGAGTTTCACTGGATGGGGTAGCTGTTCAATGTAAATTGCATCAATTCTCTGTCACTAGAGAAAACAAGACTTTCTCTCTCATTTATGGTATTTCAAACATTTCAGATTAAGTTAAGGAGTAATTTGCAGTAAAATTTTCAGTTAATATCTTAAATGAGTGAACTGAAGGTGTAAAATGGCTATGGGGGCGCCTGGGTGGCTCAGTTGGTTAAGTGTCTACCTTCGGCTCAGGTCATGATCCCAGGGTCCTGGGATCGAGCCCTGCATCAGGCTCCCCGCTTGATGGAGTCTGCTTCTCCCTCTCCCTCTGTGATCTCTCTTGCTTTCAGTCTCTCTCAAGTAAATAATAAAAAAATCTTTAAAAAAATAAAATGGCTATGATTTATTTAGCATGTATTATAATTGTGATACTCACAATGGGAAATACATGACTAGTACTAATACTACTGACTAGCACCAGGCTATATACATATTTATCAACTTATGTAGTCTGTACAACAGCAGTGTTGCATGAGATTGATAATATTTTCATTTTACTGATGAGGGCACTGAGACACTCACATGTTACATAAATTTTCCTGATGTCACTTTACTAAAAGGTGGCCGCGCTGGCATTTGAAAGGAAGCAGTTCGCCTCCAGATTCTCTTAACTGTGTGCCAAGTATCATGATAGGATCATGTAATGGTTAATTTTCTGTATCAGCTTAATAGCCATGGGGCACCCAGGTATTTCGTTGAACATTGTTCTGGGTGAGCATGTGGGGGGACTTTTTAGATGAGATTAACATTTGAACTGAAAGACTGAGTAAAGTAGATCACCCTCCCCAGTGTGGGTGGGCCTAATCCAATCTGTTGAAGGTCTGGAAAGAACCAAAAGGCTGAATGAAAGAGAATCCACTCTGTCTTTGAGCTGGGATACCAGGCGTCTCCTGCCTTTGGACTTGGACTTAGACCAGAACTTACACCATTGGTTCTCCTGGTTCCCAGGCTTTTCAACTTAGACTGGAACTATATATACCATCGACTCTACTGGGTCTCCAGCTTGCCAACTGTACATCTTGGGACTTCTCAGCCTCTATAACAACATGAGCCAATCCCAAATTTCTTTATATATATATATATCTATATAGATATAGATATATAGATATATAGATATCACATATTGGTCCTGTTTCTCTGTAAACCCAGAGTGATACAGACCTTAATATATATTATCTCACTTAATGCTCATATCTACCCAACTAGAGAAAGAATATTAGTCACATTTTCATAGATCCCAAAATGATGCCCAAGGTTGCGTTGCCAGTGAGGTTTGAAGCTAAGATTTGAAGCCTATTCTAAATCTAGAGTCCATACACTTTCCCCATAATTGTAGTACCTCTCTGAACATGTGAAAAGAGATGAGAAAGTTTCAGGCTAAGGGAAAACACCAGCTCTCTTATCTTTCCATCTCCCCACCATTTCCACCATGGTGACCCATTAGACATCTCTATAGAGAACCGCACATCTTGAAACCCCAGTGAAACTCCCCCTTGAATGGAAAAGAATAAGTAGACTTTTTAAAAAGATTATAAACCGTAAATAGACTTTAACAAAATGATAAATTATATAACCCCTGAAACTCTAAAGACTTCCTACTATCCATTCATACATTATATTAAAACTTTAATCAGTGATAGATCAATCAACCACATTTGGCACTTTAAGTCCTTGTTCAGGAATCTCACCATTTCCACTTTAATTGCTGATCCCTTCTCTCTCCCTTGAAGCTAAGAGGTCACACATAAAATTCATTAGAAATCCTTAAGGCTTTTTGAGGAGCTCTCAGACTACTGTGGTTACATTACAGCAAGCAGTAACGGAAATCAGGCATCCCTTCACATACACACACAAAATAGTTATTTCTGATAACAATCAAAGGCTATAACAACAAAAAAAAACCCTCTTCTAACATTCTATGCCATTATAATAGCTGTCTTTGACAACTAAATACCAAGTAATCAAAACAAATGTTAATTAGTACCCAGCATTTACTATTCATAGAGACAGGCCATCATCTGTTAATTATCAGACCAATAACAGAGTATTGATCACAATTTGTCAACTTGGAAATAATTAAAACCAGTAAAAGGGAGTAGAATCTTTTAGTAAACAATAGGCTTTCATCTCAGAAGCGCTTAGCCAGCTCTTTTATTGTACATTACTCTCTTCATCAGTAAGTGCTTTTCATATAATTGTCTCTCTCTTGGTTGTGCTGGTTTTTAAAACAAAAATTATGTGGTTTAGTGAGAACATATTAGGCACATATATCATTTTGGCAGCCGATATCAAGTCATGATGGAATGAAGAGTGTCAATACCTCGCACAAGTCATAAAATCAGTGTGTCCTATGTGTTGGTACTTCAAAATGCTGTTAGTTAAATGTGCTTTTCATCCATTTAAAAAAAAAATAACCTTTCCTGAGTGCCAACTATGTGCTTTTTTGAGATGGATTTAATTACTCAGATATATGCTTTTATATTCTAAGTCTTAATATTCAATGCAAATATACGGAGAGCAGTGATCTTTACAGGAAGAGACAAAATCCTTTATATGCTTTGTCTTATGACTTCTTAGCCAATGTAAAGTCAGTTTTCAATCTAAAGGAAAAAGAGATGCTTCTGGAACAGTATCTTGAAACACAGTCCTTAACGTATTTCCAAAACTTTCGTAATAATTTTTCAAGAGAATGCAACGTGTAAGGACTAAAGCCACTTAAAACATGGATTTATGGCCAAACCCTCTCTGGCACAAGTCAGCTGCCACTATGCTTGTCAGAGTTCTCCAGTTCTCCCAATATGAATTGCTTTCTGTCATAAGGAAAAATATAATCAGAGGGAAAAAATTAAATAATTTCCTTGTAAATGAGAGTTAAGATGGAAATACCTATTTTGCTTAATTTCTGGTTTCGTCACAAGGGATCAGTTCAATATGTTTTCACAAAGATAAATTCAAATTTCAAGGAACTCAAAACTAACTCAAGTTGCTGATCATTAATATTGTCTAAGAGAACAAACGGTCCTTTTCCAGGTGTGGGGAAAGGCCAAGTGCTTTAACTGCAAAATCTCAGCAGCTCACTTTACAATTGGTTTTAAAACAGCTTTTCTGTGATAACCATAGGTGCCCATTTTCTTCCTGAAGAATTTCCATTTTAGATCCCAGAAAAACATGAATCATAATGGAAATTCTGATGTAACATTAACTATAGCAATCGATGGACGAGGGAGGAGAGAATAAAATAATTGTCATGGCTATCAAAGTTTTACCTGGAGGATTGGCTGGTTAAATGGATAACCCCTGAGACTTTTCACCCCTGAGACTAGTTGGAGTCAAGTCTTGACTGGAGTGACTAAAAGGTCATTCTGACCACTGATGTGAGAAAGGCCCAAAGAGAAATTGGAATGGTCTCAGTCCAGTTGATTCAGTGCTGTATTTCCAAATCACAAAAGCAAATGAATAGTCTCTGAGAAGATATACACAAAACTCATGCTTCTAGAAATAAGAAAAGGGGAAAAAAACACAAGCTAATATTACTGAACAGTGAATCACACAAATCAGGTGCCCAAGTAAAATCTTGTTACAAAACACAGATACATAAACTACAACAACAACAAAAGCCTTGGGCTATTTAATCATTGACATCCTTTCAAACTGTGTGCTGTCATTAATGCTTTTGTTATCACCTGCTAAATGCTAATCTAGGAAAATGGTAAATTCACTCAACTATTTAACCAGAAAAATATTTTCAATTTCCATAGATTGCATTTCAGTTATAGAAGAAATAAAATCTAGAAATATCAAAATGTTGGCAGCCTGCTAGACCTAACTATGAATGAAATGGAATCAACTGATTTCCAAAGAAATACACAAAACCTTCCAGTAACGATGAAGGCCTTTCTTAAATGAAGGAGTTAATAGACATAGCATGCATGTTTCAAGAAAAATACCCTGTTAAATTACAAATTACAGCCAGCTCTCAGCTCTGTGTCTCATTTATAGTGAATAATTCATTTGTACCTTAAATTCTTTCTCTGTATCTGCTTTAAAATACTGTTTCTAACAACAGGTGCTTATCCATATAAATTACTTTCCTGATTCTGTTGGAGAATGCCTGATTATAAGCAGAGAAGAGAAAGATGTCACGGTGTTTGTGTCAGACTCAGATATCCTCTAACAAGATTCCAAAAACAAATACCCAGGCCTGCAATATTATAGCAGAGAAAATAAGACCCATTCCCGTTCCATCAAAAACAAATCTGGAACTCAGTTGAATAATATTATATTCATTTTTCATAGTGAATTACATGCAACATCCCTGCCTCATCATAACTATTTGAGGAGACCAAGCTTTCACCCTGACACAATTTCAATATTTACTATGAACTTCCTGCAAGAATCCAAGCTTCATAAAATGACAGCAATTAGACCAGCAATTCTCATTTTCTGTAGATATTATCAGTCTCCCCAATTTCAACTTCGTTTTGATTTAATTCGATTAAACAATTACCAGCAAACCTAAAATACTAACTCATAGCAGTAATATATGAGAGAAACAGCAAAGCTGGTTGGCATGCCCTGTATATGAGGAAGATTTTTCAAGTATTGCTCCTTTCACGATGCCTGATTAGTAGGAGTCTATGATTGCAATCACTAATTCTTTTCTCAAGGGTCACACAATTGTTCAGATGGCCTAGAAACTGCAATTACAACGCAAAATGAGGGATGCTGGCTGATGGTCCTTTCTCTGAAATCCAATCCACTTTTAAAGTACACTGCATTCCAATAATTGCCTTTCATCAGTACTCTATTTAGTAGTAACATTTTATAATTTTGCATTTTCATTGAAAAATCACATTAGTCCATGAGCATTGGGTTTGCATGAGTTTTCTCAGCATCAAAAATCTTATTTTCCAGTTTCAGACGTCAGAATGTCCACATTTCAGAAATACTGCGGTCAGTCTGTTTCCCTTACAGCCATATGTCTACTCGCGAGTGTGAACATACATAGGTCTTGCTTCTTAATATGCTACTGACATAATTATCTCTGACGGTCCTTTGCTCCACAAACACCAATGGTGAATGAATGACAAGAAGCTGCTCCAAATTGTACCAGTTGCTATATTATTAGAGCCAAAAATAATGAAGAAAAGAATGAGAGAGTGATCATGCATTCAGGATATGTTTTTGCAGTAATGGGAGAAGTGAAAGAGAGTCAGGTATTAAACACTTGTTCTAAATGGATGATTCATGGGGCGCCTGGGTGGCTCAGTCAGTTAAGCATCCAACTCTTGATTTTGGCTCAGGTCATGATCACAGGGTTGTGAGATCCAGCCCTGAGTTGGGCTCTGTGCTGAGCACGGAGTCAGCTTGTCCTTTCCATCCGCTCCCCGCCCCCCGCTCAGCTCATATGTTCTCTCTCTCTAAAATAAATAAAATCCTAAAAAAAATAAATAAATAAATGTGGATGATTCCTGGGACAACTGGAGAATGAGGAGAGTATGGTTTGGGAGCTGGAGAAAGTATAGAGTATGGAGAAGAGAGAATAAAAAAACCAGATTTTTAAAGTTTATCACTGCCAATGTCTATTCGGCAGCCTTGTTTTCCTAAGCTACTAAAAATATAATGCAGTCTTTTTTTCCCCCCCCATCACAGCTGCACATGAACATGCTTCACGGGGTTAATAGATTATAATGGGTACAGTACCATTTTTACAAATATTAACCTGAGAATTCCTGTGTTCTGTGTCCTTTTGACCAACAGTGTCCAGTCTATATATGACTGTCATCATAAAAACATTATTTTAAACATAGACTTCAAAAGGGAGATGGTATAGAGTTTGGGTACTAGGATCAAATGTCTGGGCTCCAACCTGGTTCACCACTTGCCAGCCATGTGGTGTAAGGCAAGTTACTTCCTTTCTGTGCCTCAGTCTCTTCATCTATAAAATGAGAATAAAAACAACCTCTGCCTCATACAGTGGTTATAAGGATTGAAAGCACTACCTGAATATTTAGAAGAGCCGTACCTGCCACAGAGTAGAGGCACAATATTGACCTATTATTATTATTACCGTTACTAATATTCTAGAAAGGCAGCACACATTTAGTAAAAACCAATCTGAAAACATAAAATAGCATATATAAATAAAAAACCTCCTGATTTTTCTCCTTTTCCTTTTGGGTGAAATTCCTTGAAAACATTGTTTTCACTGCCCCACTTTTGCTCCCCACGTGTTCTCTCGAACCTACTCCACTCAGGCTTCCCCATCACCTCCCTTAAAACGACCCTGAGAAAGCCACCAAAGGGGTGTGCATTGCTCAAGCCCATGGGCAAGTCAAAGTCGTCACCTTGTTCATGCGACAGCATACTTGCCACTGGGATCACCACCCCCTTTAAAACTCTGGCTTTCCCAGCTTCCAGCTCACCACATGCCTGCTGTTCTCTGGTCTCTCCTCTCTTAGTGACCCCCCCCCACCTTCTTTTTGGTTCTTTTACCTGCCAATGGAGTGAACCAGGCTGCTTCTCCACGCTCCTGTATTAGTCACTTACTAAGTACCTGCCTTATGAGGAGCCCAAGGAATAACGGGAAGACTAAGACAGCATAACTGTTCTTAGTGGGAAAGCAAGTCCAAACAATGAGCTTCAGGACGATGCAGTGTGATGGAGACACACTCAGAACCCTGTAAGAGTAACTAAAAAGAGCTTTATCTAGAAATAAATTTGGTAGGGGCGGGGGTCGTGTAGGAGTGACTTCCAGGACGGGGCAAAGTTTACGCTGGCTTTGAGGGACGCTTGGGGGCTTGCCAAACAAATTAGGCAAGGAAAGGCCTTCCAAAGGGAACAGCCTGTGCAAAGGCATGACCTGTTTAGGAAATGGAAAGAGTTCCCTCTTGTTGGAACAGAAGACCTGTGGGGGCAAGTAGAGAGAAATGAAGTGTGACCAGTGGGCATGGAACAGGTTACCGGGAATTAAGTTTTTGAGTGATATGAACAATTCTGAATTTTAGAAATGCCACTTGGCCATTATGTCGAGTAAAGTGTGGAGAGGGGCACCTGGGTGGCTTAGTTGGTTAAGTGTCTGCCTTCTGCTCAGGTAGAAGCCTCTGGGATCAAGCCCCGCAGAGCCCCGCATCCGGCTCCTTTCTCAGTCAGGAGTCTGCTTCTCCCTCCCCCTCTGCCTGCCACTCCCCCGCTCAACGACAAATAAACACAATCTTCAAAAAAAAAAAAAAAAAAAAAAAAGGAAAGTTTGGTGAGCAGTGGGGCTGGTGTTACTGAGACCAATTCAGGGGTTATTAAAGAAATCTAAGTGATATGAGATGACAGGAGAAGTAATGCAGTGTTCACTTTAGTCCTAAATAGGAAATAACAATACGAATACGACGGAATTCTTACCTGGTGACTGAGACAAGCTAGGTGTTGTGCTGAGCACTCCACGCATCTCTCTGAAAGCCCCCAGATGGCTCCAGGCTGCGCGTACCGCTATTATCCCATTTTACAGGTGAAGGCTCTGAGGCGAGAGCAGGTGAGAGATGTGTCCAAGCTAACAAAGCTCTGCCTGCCCGAGTCAGGCTTCAAACCCTGGGCGTCAGACTTCCAGGCCGTTGCTCTTACCCACTGCACCACGCAAAAGTGGGAGGTCTGAGCCCGCACAGTCGAGAACCGCAGTGCAAGGCAAACAAGCCAAGTGTGCGGGCTGGCTCTGATCCTCATCCCAAACAGCGGGACCTGATCTTCCCCAGCCTCAGTTTAAACTCTAGAATCTTAAAAATTCTGAAAATGGATTTTTGCAGGACTGTCA
This sequence comes from Ailuropoda melanoleuca, assembly GCF_002007445.2. Lineage (NCBI taxonomy): Eukaryota > Metazoa > Chordata > Mammalia > Carnivora > Ursidae > Ailuropoda > Ailuropoda melanoleuca. The sequence goes on along the minus strand of NC_048227.1, from coordinate 92,070,423 downwards.
CAAGGAGTAAAATAGCGTATGTAATCGAGATGCCCCATATCTCACACGAAGAAAGCACATATGTGAATTGTGGTTCTCATTACTGTGATGATTCAAAAACATTCCTGGCCTTCTCCATGCAGGCGCTATTCACTGAGGCAGGAGAAACGGGCAGAGATGTAAGAAGAAGCAGGCAGGGGTGGGCAGTACTTAGGGCACAGAGGATGGTAATTTCAGGATATTTTCTATTCGTGAAAAGCATTTTCAAGGCAGGAACTAGATTATATTTCTTTCATTTCTGGCCGTTTCAGGCAAATGCTAGTTTCTCAAACATGTGTAGTAGGGTTATAAATTTTATTCATAATTCAATATGAATACACAGAGGAAGAGAATTCCTTTATTTTATCTATAGCTGACCTGTTTCCCTCACGAGCTGCCCTCCACAGGTTAATGGTGAAAAGCATTCAATATTGCTCTCCAGTATAAAGCTTAGTTGAATCCAATAGTTTAAATAATCCCTTCAGGTAATGCTGGGTCTCTTTTATAAAAAGAATAATCTCTGTCTTTCTCATTGTTTCCAGGTGCCTCCTCCCTCCCTTGTTTCTCTCCCTAAAATAGCATGCAGGTTTAAGCTTCAAGTCAGGATAAGCCCGCTCAACATAAGTTGCCAGGAAGCAAGCAACAAGACAACAGACTCTTCAGTATTCTCCAAAGCACTCCTTCTAAAGATAGGTCTGCTCACGTCCTGCAAAGCTGTTGTTCCTTCCCCCCCCACTCCTACCCAGGGTCTGAGGATGCGGTTCTTCTTTGTCCATCCACCCAACATCCATGTTGGGATACTGGTTAGGCTTCAAGGCCGGAAGAGAGCTAAAGATCTCCCCCAACTAGTTAATAACACATTCCTTATTAAAGTTTTGGGGCGCCTGGGTGGCACAGTCATGAAGTGTCTGCCTTGGGCCCAGGGCGTGATCCCAGAGTCCTGGGATTGAGCCCCACATCAGGCTCCTCCGCTGGAAGCCTGCTTCTTCCTCTCCCACTCCCCCTGCCTGTGTTCCCTCTCTCGCTGGCTGTCTCTCTCTCTGTCAAATAAATAAATAAAATCTTTAAAAAATAAATAAATAAAGTTTAGACAACTATCGATGTTACACATACCAGAAGCATACTTAAAGGTCTGTCAAATCCAGTTATATAGAATTTATCACACAAATTTGGAAATAATTTATCTTCGGAAAAAAAAAAGAATAATCTTAAAATGGAAAATAAATGGAAAGTCATCAAATTATACCCGATCAATAAAAAAAAAAATGACTAGTGTTGAGGGTTCCGACATGAGTTCTATGTATGTTGCAAAATGTTCTGCAAGAAAATTATATATAACTAGTTCTTTTCTTGAGGCAGAGCTATATGCATGTTTGTCTGAAATTAGCAATAAACTTTAAATCACTCAAACTCTTAGGTTTGGGTCTGACATTTATAGGATATGGGAAGTCTTTAAGAAACACTTCATTTCTAAGTCAATATCCTGCTTGGTAGTTTCATCTTTTGAAGATGAAAATTGATTTTTCACAACACTGCAAATAGGCCGTTCCCCTCCCCCACTACTATGAACGGCCAGAGACACAGGCAAAACCCCAACCAACTGGCCCCACGCCACCTCATGGTTAACCCCCTCAGCATGGGCTATCCAGGACCCCAGGGTAAGGTGACTTTTCCAAAGTTGCACACTTTTAAATAATTTTTTTAAAGACAGTTGAATAGTACTTTTGTTAAAAGCTGCCATAGTTATTTTAACCTGAATTTTTATTTCAAGCAACAAGGAAAAAGAATTGGCTCAGATCTGTCTTAAAAATAACGTAGTGTTGGGGCGCCTGGGTGGCACAGTGGTTAAGCATCTGCCTTCGGCTCAGGGTGTGATCCCGGCGTTGTGGGATTGAGCCCCACATCAGGCTCCTCCGCTATGAGCCTGCTTCTCCCTCTCCCACTCCCCCTGCTTGTGTTCCCTCTCTCACTGGCGGTCTCTATCTCTGTCAAATAAATTAAAAAATAATAATAACATAGTGTTTATTTGTGACAAGCTCATTTCTCTATGAGGACTGAAGGATTGATCATCATTGGGTCAAGTTTGAAATCTGCTATTTAATTGATGAGCTCTCCCCCAAAAAAAGAAAAAAAGAAAAGAAAAAAGAAAAACAGGAAAATCAAAATAGAAAAATAAAAACCACTTTTTCTAAACCATTTCACTGTCGTTGGAAGAACTGAGGAGATATGGGAAAGGGAAATGTAGGGTTATCTCTGACAATATGATACATGGAGTTTTTGAATGAGAAGAAATGTGGCTCAATATAGTTTAAGGAATGACTCCTCTGTCCCCAACCTTCTGCTGATGTTGGGCACTTACATGATTACACCAGGGATGTTCCACTTCTACTTGAGAAGTGGAACACACAAAAATTACTCTCTCCTTAATGGCAAAATAAAGGACAAATAATCTGCAGAATTGTGACTTTTCTGGTGCCCAACAGAGACCTGAAATCTCAAGGCAACCAAGTGAACTGAATACCAAAGAAGGACAAGTTCCTCCAAAGAAAGATGGGACATACAAATTGTTCTGCCATTGGCCAGGTATGGGAAAACCTGGAAAGACAAAAGTAGTTTGATTTCATACATTTTTAAGGACCACATATGCATTAACATGGTAGTTTAGAATAATTGGGAACCCCAGACACAAGAAGGACCCACACCCTCTTGCAAGTCTCCACTGCATGACCATGAACAAGATCGAGGGCAGGACCGAAGAACGAGAGCAGTGGCACAAGGGTCAAGAAGTCACTAAGTGCCACTTGGGACCACACAAAACTCCATCTACTTCCTCAGACCATTCTCTTATATGAAGCAAAAACTTGAAGCTAGGAGGACCAAGGGGGTCAGGAAATCCTCTTGCCCCATAGCAGAGTCAAGATTCCAATGCTTTGGGGGGATAAAAGCAAAAGCCCTCTGTTCCCAGAGGAGGGGAAGCAGGGTGCTTGCTTGGGCCCTAAACCTTGCACTGACACCAAGCAGCCATCTGTAACTGGTAGAAAAAGAGCAGAAAGCTCTCTCCTATTCACTGTCTTGATAAGGGGATGGGGGTGAGAGGTTGGGAGGGACAGGGTTGCTGAGAAAGCTCTACTCCCAAGGCTCAGGTTCACAGAAGCTTGCTAAGAATGGGGATAGGCCATAAGAAGTGAGGGCCCCTCCTACCATGCATCCAACTCCCACCCCATCCCCAAATCCACTGGCCCCACCATAAGCCTAGGCCTTAGTAACAAGAAATTACAGTCTACTGCTGGAGGAAGGACCAGAATGGCCCAGATATGCAGGAACTGCTGCAATCTGAGGATGGAGCAGGAACATTAAGAAAAATCCTTCAGTGCTGCAGAATCTACTCTAAGCACAAAATAAGAGCAGCCCACTGTTGGAGGAATTTGAAGTCCATGGTGCACTCAAGGTCAACTACAGCAACAACACCCAAACCAACCCAACTGTAGGCTAGACTGACTCAACCACAGTGATGAGGAAAAGAACTTTTGTATTTCTGGGGGCGCCTGGGTGGCACAGCGGTTGGGCGTCTGCCTTCGGCTCAGGGTGTGATCCCGGCGTTCTGGGATCGAGCCCCACATCAGGCTCCTCCGCTATGAGCCTGCTTCTTCCTCTCCCACTCCCCCTGCTTGTGTTCCCTCTCTCGCTGGCTGTCTCTATCTCTGTTAAATAAATAAATAAAATCTTTAAGAACTTTTGTATTTCTGAGTTGCTGCCTAGGAACATGTTATGGTATGATAACCCTGCTCACACCTAGAGTCTGGATATTTTGATAAGAACTAGGATATCTGCCCGAAGTTCCTACTTTAGTTTTTCTGGGGCAGCTTTTAAGATGGCCATTTAACGTTAAGCCCACAAAAAGTTAGTGACCTCCACCCCAACTACCTTTTAAGTAATAGGTGCTTCTACGCTGCTCTCTACCTCCTGCTCACCCACAGCCTGGAACAGAGCATTACCGCCTCCTGGCTCACTGCACACTCGTCCCCCATTTCTGGAATCTGTAAGTAATAAATTTTGTGACCTTATTCCCTTTGTGGGTGTATTGAAACTGTGATTTCAATCAAAATGAGCCCAGGGTTTTCACCTCCCCAAAGTGGGAGCTTGGATGCTGAGGGAACTACTTGCTGACCTCATGTGGTGGCTTGTGCCATCCGGCCAGTCATAATCTGCATATTCTTAATCTAACACACCAGCTCCAGCTTCTCAACACAACCACCCACAATAACTTGACAGAACAAGAGGTGTGTCCATTTCTGGACCTTACACTACTCAGTCTCTTCTGGTCTTCTAACACAATGTCTCACATTCAATCAAAAATAACGAGGCACATTGGGAAGCAAGAAAAAAAGATGACTAAGCAAGTCTTGGTCTTTATTAAGTTGCCACTTACGGGAGATTATCAGCCAATAGCTAAAATGGATTATAACAAAGTGCTATATTAGAAATATCTCCAAGTGTATTAGAAGTGGAACACATATAGGGAAATGAGTAATTATTTCTGCCTAGGGGGAGGTGCCAGGGAAAGCAAATAAGAGACATTCAGTGAGAGTTTGCCATGAGGACAGAAGGAATGAGGCTTTCAGTAGAGAAATTGCTGTGTGAAGGCACGGATGAATGAAGAGGACATGAAATATTGGCAATTTCACAGTTAGGCCAATAGAGCCTTAGGGGAAAATAGTTCTTGCATTGTTTGCCGCCTTTCTTCTGGTGTCTGTGATGTATGTTAGTATAAAATGCTAATTGTTCTCTGCAAACAGGAAAACAAATTGACTATATGCTGGGGGTGAAGTGAGTCCTTACCACAGTGGCCCCTGGAAGACTGATTCTTGAATACCCTTTGGCTCATTCACAAGCTGGTAGTGGAAAGGTTGGGTTTTCTTGCTACTGGTGATTGCTAATATTTAATTGAAAAAGATACTCTTAAATGAAAACACCTGTAATCAATGAAGCCCACTGAATATCCCAAAGACAGAATACCCCCCTCCCCCACAAAAAAGCATATTAGCATAAATTTGAATAAATTTCTTACATTTCTCTATTCACAGGAAATATACCAAACAGTTTTTCTCCCTTCTCTTTCTTGTTGAAAAGTTGAATGAAGACAACTGTATGGCTTGTAACACTTCTCATTAATGGTAATTAGTTTCTGTATTTGAACAACATAAACATTCACATGTGTGTTTTAGAGAGATGTAAAAATTATAACCTTTTGGAAATCATCCAAAGCTAAACTGTGAGAGTGTTTGACTATAAAATATGTTGCGGAAATGGCGCAATTGCACAAAACTTTCAATACAATTGGCTTAAATTGATTTTCGGTATGAAATGTAAACTCTCATACACAGTTAGTGCAGTTTATTTATAGGCTGCCACCGAACAGCTCGGGAAGCTGCACGAGTGCTGTGTAATTAATCTTCACGCTCCTCCCCATTTTTTCTATGAGAAAATTCACTCCCTTGGTGTAGGTATAGCCTCTACACAGGTTAGGATAGAATGTGTGGGTTCCACAGGGGCAGGGGTGCTGTGAAATATTTAAATCTCCATTGGTATCACTGATCTTGCCCTCTTTCCATCTAGCTGGGGAGGGGTCAGGCACTCCAGAATCTGGACTGAATGCTGGTTTCCTCATATGTTCATTGCAATCTTGCATTCCTGTTTTCTTTTTAAGATTTGATTTATTTGAGAGAGAGAGAGAGAGAGAGAGAGCACGAGCAGGGAGTGGGGGAGGGGCAAAGGCAGAAAGAGAAACAGACTCCTGGCTGACCATGGAGCCCCATGCAGAGCTCCATCCCAGGACCCTGAGACCATGAGCTGAAGGCAGACGCTTAACCGACTGAGCCACCCAGGTGCCCCCTGCCTTCCTCTATTTAAACCGGTGCCAGGTGAGATGGAAATGCAACATGGCCAGGACAACACAAACTATATGCACATCCCTGCTTCCCAGACACGTGGATACATTCCCAGGTGTGCAAAGTCGGCTGAGAGTTCGGGCTCTAGGAGAAGCATGGTGCGTCTTCTTGGATCATTCATTTTCCCCAAATATTTTTGGAGAAAACACTTTTTGGTACATAAATATAGTTACATCATGAGTTATAATGCAAATTAGAATTAGAATATCTTTTTGATAAAACAAATGGTCTTCACCTTTGCCCCAGGATACAACCAGGCTCCTCTGTTCATGCTCTACTCCCATGAGAGAGACCATAGCAGATACTGTAAGAAACTCTGGCTGCTGCTGAGGGGAGTTAATACAGGAAGTACAGAAATCTGGAGGTATGGTTGTAGCTAATAGGAGGTAGTTCTATGATAAAATTCTTCAAAAGATCACAGGTGTTAAGAAATGCATTACGGAAACATGAACTGCCCAACAAAGGAGGTGATGAGACTTGAATTTCTGCTCAGCCTATGGTTTATTCTGAGTTCAAGAACCACAGGCCTTCCACAAAATGGATCAGATATCTCTTTCTCAATGTTTTAGGCTTGGTACCACCACCTATAAGATGAGCATTCCAGGGCGGGGGGGGGGGAGCCACAGTCCAATAAAAACAGCCCCAATAGAAAAAAAAAATCTATAAAATTTGTCTGAGCTGCTTCGAGGCCCAGATATTCTCACACCTGTTTTCCCATTCTAGGTTGGATATGGCTTTCCCCCCAGGAAGTCAACTTTCTGACTCTCTGGCATAGCTTTCAGAGCACCTTTTGACAGCAACGGCCCCTCCCTACACCTGGCACGTGACACCGACTCTCGGCAGTGTGTGACCCACCTGAACATCTGTGGAGCTGATACGAGTCGTGGACTCCAGTGTGTTATTTCCACAAGAGGACTTACGGTGCTGGGGGAGACTCTTCTGCCTCTAGAACTGACCTCCCTCTACCTTCTTACCACTCTTTCCGCTCTTCTCGCTGAAGCTGCTATTTGGTAAGGGCTGACTGCCCTCTGAGCTACGCTACCATTGGAAAGTGCAGAAGACGGAGAAGAGAAGGCACATGGGTCCGAATCAAAGAGCTGCCATGCTCACTCCCAGATCTCATCTGTAGACTAGCCTACCTCCCCAGTGTTCTCTGTGACACGGGTAAACTAGCCATCTGTCCTTTCTGCAACTCAAAGAAGAGAAAAGGACACTTCTAAAAACCTTGCATCAAGGTTATACCTTCTGGCAACAACACCGCTACTAAACCTGGTTAAACCATCAATTCCTTGAAGTTTCTATATATCTCTGGGCCTACTTTGCCTTTGCTCAAACTAACAGAGCTCTATTATCTTTCTACTCCAGTACATTGTGAAAATTGCTTAACCTTGGAATAAAAATTCATGAGGTGGTAGAGAGAAACAAACATTCCTTCAGAAGTGCCTGCGACGGACATGCTTTGGTGGCCCTCCTGTTCCTTCCCCTAACTTTTTTTTTGCATTTAGCTCAGCAGGCAAGAAAACCATGGAAAAAATTTCTTTTACTGTAAAGCAGCCTTAAGAGACACCCCCAGGCTTCATAGGCATGAATAGGCAATGCCTGATTCTGGCAGTTTCTCCCCCTCACGCTGGGCGGGGGAGTGCGCCAGTCACGGCCCCTTCCCTTCAATACTCAGCGTAGTAGACAATACATAAAGCAGTCGTCAGAAAATTACCTCTTCCAATGTACTAAATGGTACCCTGGTGCCCTGTAAGAGTTGATTTCCATCACTGTAAAAATTAATTCACCTCATATAGTAAGCAGTCTACTTCTTGAGAGTAATTTTGTTATAGGATCAAAGCCAATACTTTGCAAAAAAGGGGAAATTTCTCTTGTGAACTACACCACAGATGGATTCTTGAAGCAGGAACCATTTTTTTGTTTATTTCAGATACTATTTCAAAAATGACAGTCATTATTACGGCATATTTTCTCATAGTTAATGAGAAGAAAACAATGTCAATTTCTTATACATGGTGTATGAAAAGACTTTTGCTCACCTTTTTAATCACGGTGCAAGAGTGATATTTTGGAGGTGCAAACCAGAATGGGTGGGAGCTGAAGGACAAGGGACATTCTGTCAGATGGGTGACCAAAAAAAAAAAAAAAATTGGAAAACCACTGAATCACTTAGAAAGGCCGATAATTGGAACCCTGACCAGAATGTTTTCATCGCTGCTTTGTCTTATGTGAACTCAGCCACTTCACCTCAATGTCAGAGGAGAACTTAGCTGGATTTTAGGATCCAGAAGAGATCAGAACTGTCCAACGAGAAGGGCATAAAACCTGGGAAATGACTCTGTCCCCTGGAGTGTCATAAGCATCTGCGGGAAAGATCAGTTGTAGGTTTTGGAAGGAAATCCAATCAAACATTCATTTCAGTTTCTCCAGGAGGGATATTCATTCATTCATTCTTTAATTCAACAATATTTGTAGAGCGTTTCCTTTGGGTCAAGTAGTATCATAGGCTACGAGGATATAGAGATGTAGGAGATAAAACCACGGAGCTGGGCTACATCGTAAAAGACCTTACAGGCCAAGATGAGAAATTCGGATTTCAGTCCTAGTACAATGGAAATGATATAAAGAAATGATATAATATGGTTTGCATTTTAAAATACAATGGAGAGGGGGCCCTGGGTGGCTCAGATAAGTATGTCTGCCTTCAGCTCAGGTCATGATCCCAGGGTCCTAGGATCAAGTCCAGAGTGGGGCTCCCTGCCCAGAGGCGAGTCTGCTTCTCCCTCTCCTCCTCTCCCCACTCATGTTCTCTCACTCGCTCACTCACTCTCTCAAATAAATAAAATCTTAAAAAAAAAAAATACAATGGAGAGATATAGCAGGGAGGCAGAATTGGTAAGAGCTTGTCACAAGTCCTTCAGTTCAGCAATAGGAAGATGTGTACGAGGAACAGGTGGGGCCAAGATTAATTTAAAAAGGTTTTTTAAATAAAAAACAGTTTAATAAAAAAAAGATCATTTTTCCTTTTTCCTTGAAAACTTCAACATTTGACTTTTTTCTTCCTTTCTCCCTTCCTTTCTTCCTTTTTTTTTTTTTTTTGAAATGGGAGAATCAGTAAGTGTTTTTGCTGAGTATAAGAGAAATGTAAGCTTATAAAAACTGCCAAAATACACCAGTGTAGGAAAAAGAATGTAAAACTCTTCCTCTCTGCTGTAATCTCATGCTGGACAGATAACAACTGCTTACAGTTTCATGTGTCCAGGATTTTGGTTTTATGAACATAAAAAAAAGAAAAATATAAATTGAATAATGGTGACTCGGTAAATGATCGTCAGCTTTAATAAGTAAACTTGAAATAGGTAAATAATGATCCATGAGACAAATAGAATTCAGTAATAGGTGGGTATGGAAAAAGAAATATCTGAGTAATATTACTCAAAGTGTGGCTCTAACACCCTGAGTAATTCCTGCTTGTTGTGTCTCCCACCGAATCTCCAAGAATGGAGCCCAGGAATGTGTATCATACCTGCCTTCCCAGGTCATCCCCGGACACACTTAATTCAAGAACCATTGACTCAAAGTACGCAATTGTTGTCTTAAACCATGAGCAATTATACACATCTTTAAAATACGGATAACTAAAAAAATCTTTAATTTCCTTTTTTAATAGGTTTTTTCTAATTGTTTATAGCCACCAGAATATGTTCAGAAGCAAAAAAGTAATTGTCCTCCTCCTCTCTTCCATGCAGAAAGACCTCAATTAGTCAACATTCCTGGCGTCCCTCTGTTCCTCACTCATTTCTCCAGTGGAAGAAAGAGGAACTTAGCTGATTGGCAACGCAGGGGAGAAGAAGTTGAATATATTCCCCCCAGTCCCACCTGGCACTTTCTTTGGGATACCCTCCTGCAGTGTGGTTTTCTTCCAATTCTTTCCATGCCACAGGCTTACTTGATATGGCCCATGGCTAAGTCAGAAAGTCTACTGGGAAGTCCAGTATTACTGGAAAGTAGGTCACATCCCTCACTTTACCTTTCAGCAGTAATAAAGCAGACATTTAAATCTACCTCTGACTTCTGCATCTGTCAACTGACTCCTAACCAAGTAGGAGGGGAGCTATGTGCTGCTTTCACTGAACTCCAACACCATCTCAGGCATCACGGAGACTCGTCCTTCTCACAGCCACTTAACGCAAGTGTTATCTTATCTTAGTGTTGTCTTCTTTTAGTAAGTGGAGTCAGTTCTACCAATGCACAAAAGTAAAAATACAGGCCTTTGTTTTGAAAAACAGACCTGTTACCCACTCTGTCGTGATGAAAGATCATTTCTTAGATCTCAAAGAAAAGTTCCTGATTAAAAAGAAAGGGATTCTCAAGACATCTCAATAAATATTTCTTAATAATTCAGAAGGTGGAAGGAGTGAGGAAGGAAGTGAGGGGGGGAAGAAAGACTGACTCTGGCTGACCCTTATTGCCCTTTGCTCTGTCATAAACACTTCCTTCACTAAGGAGGACATGGAGGTAGCATTGAATTTGGGCGGTACTCCTGTTCAGCCACTACTCAATATTCTGGGTAACCTGCAGCAAGTCACCTAACACCCAAATACCCTTGGGCCTCGGTTTTGCCCGAACAGTCTTGGAGGACAGATGGTGTTATTTCTTCCACTGTTTAACTTCTTCCTGTTTCCGCGGGCTTGTGCAGGAGTCCTCACTGACAAAAGGCTATCCCCTTATTTTTCTTTGAATATAACAGAATAATTTTTAAACAGTAAGGTTTTCTCACATCAAGGGAGCCTGCAAATTCTCCAAAAGACCGAGGACAGCAGAGAGTCTGCAAAATGCAGTCAATGAACAGGTAATATGAAAAGAATTAAAAGACTATCAAACGCAGACATGTTTTCCATAAAAAGGCAACATCCTGGGGATTACAAGCTCTAGATCATGCATCAGGTGGTATGAACTTTGGTGGGTTTTGCTTGTTTTTTTAGAGAGAGTGTGTGCACACATACACGAGGTAGGGGGCTGAGGGAGAGGGAGAGAGAACCCCCAGCAGCTCCCTGCTGAGTGCAGAGCCCAACGTGGGGCTCAATCCCACAACCCTGAGATAACGACCTGAGTGAGATCAAGTCAGACACCTAACCGACGGAGACACCCAGGTGCCCCAGGTTTCATTTTTTATATCAATTTATGGCTTAACTTTGAAAAAAATGCCTAGCATACCTGATGGTCTGAATGACAGTTTATGCAATAGAGTTATAATCATCTATAGGAGTCAGCAAATTGCTCCAACCCTATTCCTATGAGTAGGGTAGAATAGAAATAAAATTGAGATAGGGTCTCTTAGGTGAATTACTTTGTCTCTAAGCTGTTTCTCATGTGTAAAATGAGGAAAGTTGGATGCGAATCCCTTTGATGTCCCTCGTTTAAAAGTCTAAGACACAAGTATTATCCCCAAATAGAATTAGTCAGTTGTTTTCCTACATCTATTTGATGGTAGCATGTGTGGGTGTTGGAACAGAAGTGGGAAGTTAACTTTGTAAAGCTAACATCCCAGAATTGCTTTCAAAATATAATTAAGTTGCGTGGCAGAAACCTTCCAGTAGGAATCAAAGTACACTTAGGAGATATAAGATACAGAAGATAGTATTATGCTTTAGTTAGATAAGATGGCCATGAAATATTATTGTGCACTTTAATAACTAGTATTTTATAAATTCTTAAAGATTGTAATAGCTGATGAGAGCTTTCCAAAAAATGTCTGCCTTATTCCAGCAATGTGTCTTGAATTTTTGTATGAAAACGCTCATATCTTTGCCCCAAGGTACCGAAGATATCTCTTGTCAGCTTAAAAGATGGTTGGTGCAGACCTCAGAATGAGCCCCTGGTGTTTATTTAAATAGGGCTTTTGATTCTCAAACAATTAGCCATTCATGACATATGACACTGTAACTGATGTCATCAGAGTAGCTAATTAAGTGTAATTATGCACATGACACCCCATGATGCAAGGGACTCAAAGCGCAAACACATTTCCTGGTTTCTGGATACCACCGACTTCATAATTTGGCTGAAATTCATCGCAATCTGATCGTGAATCTGGCAAGGACACCTTTGAAGAACGCAAACTGCCATTTTCCCGAGAAGTTGAATTTAGTATTCCTTTCCTTTCTGCAGTATTTCCTACAACCTTAATTAAATGAATCAGCTCTGCTACAGCCACTAGTTTAGAGTGATTAACAAAAATAGGCCCGTAGGTTTGTTTTGAGCTTATTTCTACTTCAGCCTAAAGCACAGGAAGTCTTGGGTAATGAGCAGCTGCCGAGAATTAGGCTTGACTGCCTTGATCGAGACTGTGGCCACTACACAAGGTGATCGGATAGCATCTTGCTCTGTGTTCCAGACCATGGCTGGGAAATGCAAAAGGGAGCTCAGGGCCAGAGAAAGAGTTCAGGTTTGCAGACCAGGCAGCTCTGCATTCAAATCCCCACCCTGCCACCCACCAGCTGGGAGCCCTCTGACAGTGGGCAGAGCCCTCTGAGGACTGCGTTCCTTGTCTGTAATTACAGATGGTGATTCCTGCTTCAAAGAGTTGTCATGAAGATTTAAGGAGAGAAACCGATAGGATAAATAGTAAGCTCTCTATTAATGCCAGGCCCCTTCTCCCCATTACCCCTACTGCTTCCAGTAATTTCCCTTGCTGCCTGCATCCCTTCCTTCCCTCATCCCTTTCCTCCCTCCCTCTGCTCCTGCCCTCAAATACTTAGGACCAGTAGGTAGGACAAGGAATTAGCACTTTTACTATAAGGATAAGTACATGGGCAGGTGGCTGGGGGGTAGGGAGTGGGGGCAAGCAATTCGAAGGCATATTTAATCCAGCCCCAGAGCAGGCAAAGCTTACGGTGAGCTGGGGGTGAGCCGTCGGTGATCACGCACGGATGACAGAGCTTGTACACAATGAGAATGTCATGTGCCAAGGCCCAGAGGCCAGAGAAAGCCTGGAACTACAGGTAATTCTGTCCAGCTAGAGGCAGGGCACAAAAATGTGGCAGGCAATGAACATGGAAGTAGGCAGAAGCCAGATCTTGAAGTACTTTTAGACCCCATTGGGGAATTCACACTCTACCCAGGGGGCAATTAGGGGTGATTGCAGGGTTTTAGGTGGAGAAGAGGCAGGATACGATTTGTGCCTTAATAAGACGGTGGGCAAGGTGTAGGAATTAGTCAAGATACTGAGGCCAGGCAGGAGGCCTTCTAGGTAGTCCCAGGAAAAGATGACGGCAGCAGGACCCAGAGTAGTTAGAATTTTGATCATCCCTTCTTGAAACAAAGAACAACCTTTGGGAACTTCTGGGAAGTTTCTAGCGAAATAGGCTTACCACTTTTTCCACCTGGCTGGTGGTAAGAGTTTATAAGCATGAGTCGTTGCTAGTGTCACGGCTGTGTTTCTTCTGTGACTCGCAGTACTGAAGCCAGAGTCACGGTCCGTTCACTGGCTGCTGTGAAGTCAGCCACCTTCCTCAGTGGTGACCAATGGCTTGTTTCTGTGCCAAGAGAGCCTTCCTGACAAAACGACCTTCACACCAAACAAAGCACACGAAACCAAACACTTGACTAGCCTTCTCAGGAATCTGTTTATGGGTAAGACTGCACTGTGAGTGTGCGTGCAGAGGAAGAAAGCTTCACCCAATATCACCTCCCCACTTAAATGACCTTCCTTAGCTACTCCTGCTAGGACTTGGGAAGACCTATTAGTGTTTCATAAAACATGCCGCGTGGATGTAGTTGAAGGGCAAAGTGCTTGAAGAATTCTAACGTCTTAAGAAATGTGCCAACTCTGACATTCTTATAAGAAACTCAGTCATTTTAGAAGCAATTACTCTAAATCATAATTTTACTAAACTTCAAATTAGAAGGACTTGCTCTTCAGAGGTAAAAAAAAAAAAAGAATCTTAATCTGAAAAATAGCTTGCAAATAAACTTTTTTTCAAGTTCATGGGGAAAAGGGTTGCTTGGTGTGTAGAACTGAGGTTTAAAAATGTGCTTTTAGACCCACAGAAGTACAGTAACCGCTGTTATTCAGAGGAGCATAAGTGAAGAGCAGGGGGCATCATTTTAACACTGGCAATTTTAAAAATTATTTGGGCTCATGATATTTCTTTGCCAGAAAGCAATGAAGTGTGAAACCAATCCAGTGAAAACAGATAGATTGGGACACCACCACTTACATATTTTTACCAAGCATTCAACATGCAGACACCATCCGAACTCTGGTTCAAGATCATAAATCCTCCTGTGAGGCTCATTTGTTAATATTTGGGCTCATTTATCATCCCAAAGGGCAACCACAAAGGAAAACACAATTGAATACAGTCGATCCATAATACTCACATGTTTGCACTGGGGCCTAATTTAAACAAAAAGAAACTTCTCTGTATTTTCTTCCGACTCCACCTACATGCCTTCACAGGCCTTAAGAACGCAAATATACTTATAAAAATATTTCCACTTTTGTGCTCTTTTCTTGCCTCTGATCATTTTATTCGACTCCCACTTGCTGATTAGCTATTACACGTCATTCCCTGTGACAAGTGCTTTATAAATAGGATCGCATCTAATTGCAACGATACAGTGAAACAGGTCGCTGCTGGGACTGTTCCAACGATATGACAGATTGGATGGCTTAAAACAACAAAAATTATTTTATCACTTATCTTCTCAATTTGTTTGCATTGAGGCTGCCCATCATGAATTGTCTCTCAGTTCCTGAAGGTGCAAGTCCCAGATCAGGGCCTGATTCCTTCCGAGGGCTAGGAGGATAGGATCTGTTTCAGGTCTTTCTCCTTGGCTTACAGCAGGCTGTCTTCTCCCTGTGTCTTCCCTTTGTCCATGTCTGAGTCTAAATTTCCTCTTCTTCTAAGGTCACCATTCCTATTGGATGAGGGCCATCCTAATGCCTCTTTTTAACTCAAGTTCCTCTAAAAGACGCTGTCTCCAAATACAGTCGTGTTCTGATATACGAGGCTTAGGACTACAACATATAAATTTTGTGGGGGACACAATTCAGCCATTAACATCGGGACTCTATTCCCGTTTTACAGCTGAAGAAGTTTGGGCTTGGAAAGTCTGAGGCCAGAAAGGGAGTAAATCGTGAGGTGAAAATTCAATGGGGTCTGATTCCAGACAGTAAGCTCTCATTCATCACTGGAAACTCTTCTCCAGCCTTGACCCCACCCTAGGTCACATCCCATCCCCCTAGCGCATTCCTAGCCTCACCACCGTATGAAACTACATCACCTGATAAAGCAATACAGAGAACATGTTTCTGCCGGAAGTAAGGAGAAATATAAACAAAGGCCCCTTAAATGCTTTTACTCATTATCTACTTAACATGGGATGATAATAAACATCTTAGAACATAAGGGAACTTAACCTCGCCATCTAGGAGATTTCAATTAATGACGCCATCTAGGAGATTTCAATTAATGATGACCAACACCAATGTAAACAAGTTGAAAAGATGAATGATAAAAGCTGAACAAATGTCTATATTAACTGGATAATGAAAGGATTTCCATCAAACAAGAGCAAGGAGATAAGTAAGGCCAGAAAGAAGTTGGGGGAGTTTCATATTTAGATTAGGCTGGTCTGAAGGAGATTTTTATCTCTCTTCCTGTTATTCAGGAACAACTGTGGGAAGGGTTTCAGGAGCCTCCAAAAACCTCCTAGTTTTTTCTCAATTCATTTTTTTCAGCCGATGATAGATCTTACATATCTTGTTCACGTTCACCTTCAGCGGTGTGTTACTATTACAAATTTTGTAAACATGGTCACAGCCGAAATGGCATATTCACAGAAAACTTTAATTACCTAAGTCATAAAAATGAAATCTAACACCAAGACTTATGAAAGTTTGATCTATACTAAAACATCAAAATTAGCTAAAGTGACATCTTGCTGAGTGTTTCAGTCATTTAAAAGCAAATCAGAAGAAATCTGCAATGTCCTCACCAATATATAAACACTGGAAATGATTGTGAACATCACAGATATGTGAATAACACCTCTGTAATGAGAAACTTGAATTTCTCAAGTGATGCAATATTAACCACAGCTTCCTGGCTGAAGCTGGCTTTATTTTTTATTTAAAAAAATTTTTTTTAAAGATTCTATTTATTTATTTGAGAGAGCAAGCGAGCCTGAGAGAGTGAGAGCATGAGCAGGGGGGAGGGGCAGCGGGAGAAATAGACTCCCCGCTGAGCAGGGAGCCCAGATGCAGGGCTTGATCTGATTCTAGGACCCCAGGATCATGACCTGAGCCAAAGGCAGAAGTTTACCTGACTGAGCCACCCAGGCGCCCCCAAACCTGGTTTTTATTTTATTTTATTTTAAAGATTTTATTTATTTGACAGAGAGACAGCCAGTGAGAGAGGGAACACAAGCAGGGGGAGTGGGAGAGGAAGAAGCAGGCTCCTAGCGGAGGAGCCTGATGTGGGGCTAGATCCCAGAATGCTGGGATCACGCCCTGAGCCGAAGGCAGACGCTTAACCACTGCGCTACCCAGGCGCCCCACCAAACCTGGTTTTTAAATGAGATTTGTACATAATCAAATGCTTCCATATTATATCAGAAGTTGATTTGGACAAACTTAAAAGCTAATTGATCACCAACTTTAACATCAATGAATAGTGTACCTGGATAGGTCCCACTCGTGGGGTCATCCCCAGGAGTATGGAAAGTCACAGAAGGCCATCCTTTAGCATTGTCCCATGAGTTACTCACATTGAAAACCCTAATTTTAGCCTTATGTTTAGGAACAATGAACTTGATGCTGTCTCTCCCCCCCTTTTTTCCATAAAGATTTGTCAAAAGGTAAGCATCATTGGTCCAAGCCACACCCATTATCATATAATAAAAATTTCTTATAATGTAAAACTTGTCAAGGAAGTATGGGTATACAGGCACACACATTTTAATGCATTCAAGCCTAGAAAATGGCTTCAAGTTCAGGTGTATAAAGGAATGTGATACATGGCTATGGAAAAAATAAAATCCAGAAGCAAATATCCAGAAGCCATCTTCCCTGCTTTTCTGGGTGAGATTACATTCAGTAAAAAATCCAGCCCACTAAACGGCCTAAAAATGGGTTCTTATCTTTGGAAACCATAGTGTTGCCCTCAAACAGTAATATATTTTCACCATTTCTCCCCATCTCACTGAAAAGCACAGTGACACAATTCCAATGCATATGTAAATAATTACTAAGCAGCAGATAATTATGCCCAAATCAATAGCTGGACAGCCAGGTTACTCTATGTCAAAACCCAGGCAATTCAATGAAAGCTCCCGTGAGAAATATTCTCGGTTGTTATGGTGAATTCTGCTGTTACTTTTGCATTTTGATTGATTAATACACAATGCACCTTGGCATATTTTCTATTTGGAATGCAAAATGCTAGTAACACATGAGAAGACTCAGTTGAATTCTCCCACTATTCCTTAATGGATTTTTCTTTAAGCTTTCAGAAACACAGCAGAAATTTTAAGTTTTATACATTTAAAAAGACTTCACTTCCATAATCTAAAAACAACATGCTAGCCTAAAGTAAAATGACTATTTAAGCGGATAGATGCATCAAGAAATTTCTAGCACATTATTTCTTTTATAATATCGAAGCAAGAAGTTGATGATAATTCTTGGAGATGCATAAACGTGACACTAGAAAGTGTACAGTTCACTTTAGGATTGCTGCATTAGTTCTACACGCATTCACGGAGGACGTTTACATATTCTGTATTGAGACAGTGCATATCATATGTTTGTTAACCTTCAAAGGGAATGGAGAAGAAAAATGAGAAGGACATTCCAAACATTAAAACATGGTTCATTGGTCAGCAGAGGAATCTGGTTCCTACTCCAGCTTTCTTCTGTCTTACAAGGTTCGCTTCAATTGGTCTAGTGGGGAGAATTCTAACATCTTTTATACACAAGTGTTCCAATCCTCCTCTCTTAAATCACCGCTCGCAACCCCCATCTCACTTTCTCAGTGCCGACAGCCATACTTACGGTTGACAAAATGTGGTGTTTCATGCTGGTTGCCTTGTGGGGACGACAATTTCATTTAACTTATGTGCTATCTCAACAAGACTGGTGACGTGATTCAGGGAAGTGACCTGAGTGCTATCAGTGATCCCCAAGGAGGAACAGGACAGCTTCAACCAATTACCTATGGCTCCTCGTCCAAGGACAATTGCACTGACCTATGGTAACATAGACTACCACCTTCTTTAAGTACTCCTGGGAAATTTCTATTTTATTTATTTATTTATTTATTTATTTATTTTGAACAGACAAGGCTTCCTTCTCTATTGGCTGCCATTTGAAATTATAGGCCTCACGTCTTTTGATACCTCATTATGGTCAAGCTTGAGGGGATCTTAACTTCTTTCCAAGGCCACCATCACACAGGAAAACAATATATTCTTGCAACCTTCCTCACCTCACATTCCCATAACTCATCACAGCCCATATTCTGATTTGCATTGGAAATATAATTTGTAATTGCCTACAAATTAACTATGGAATTTAAATTTCTCTTCCGGGATTACTAAAGTAGTCCAATCTATTTTGCTTCAGTTTCTATTTGACATGAGTATTTAAATGTAATTTTTTCATTAAAGAGATGATGAATGAAGAACATAATTTAATGGAGTCGTGCCTAATAAAATGAGAAGGGTTTGGACAATAATTACTAATAGGGATATTTTTTTCCAGAAAATTAAATGTTCAGTTTCTGTGTGCTTCTTTTTGAAGGCAAGAGCCTCTGCTATCTCATGATTCCTCTTGAAAAATACTAAAACTAAGCTGTGGCTGGAGAGTTAAATATAAAGTAGACTTTCCATATACATATAGGTATGTCCTCAGGTATCGGGTTTTCAGAGGGGATTTACATCTTTTCACACCAGCACTGCCCACATTATGCTTTCTCCCTCAGCCTCATCATGACGAGGATGGGTACGTTCACTTGGAACGTGCTTACATTCCTGTCTTTGACGTGAACACATTTTCTTTTCATCTCCTCTTAGCTACTAAAAAAGAGCCACCTTTTATTCTCCAATAGCATCTCTGAATTGTGCCACCATTTGCTGGGCCATGTTTTGTGGTCTCTGAGAAAAAAGGAGACCGTGACTTGGCCTGGGTAGCTCAAATCTCTTGCCTACTCCCATCTCCCAAATAAAACAAATAAAACGAAATCAGAATAACAGGCGATATGTAAACTAAGGTCTTCCAAGCTCAGTGGTTTTGCTTGATAAAAGTGTGCTTGTGTGTGGAAATGCGTTCTGGTATCTGTAATAGCAGGGCACTGTTTTACCTCTACAGACAATTGAAAGAACTGAAGTGCAGTCTTTCGAAACCAAGTCTAAGATTAAATATTCAAAGTACAAGGGAATCAACAGACAAGCAACTGTAACACATTCTGAGTAGAAATCTAAAACTCAGAGGTCCAAAGTTCTCTTAAAGTCCTTTCTGAGTTCCCTATCTCCAATTTCTGGCTACTCAGTCCAAGGGATCTGGCTCCCTGGGACCTAGTAATCAAACAGAATTCAAGATGGGAAAGAGAGAGGTCTGTATGTGGATGAAGATATTCTGGGAAACACACACGTATGTGTGCGTGCACACAGACACACCTAGAGTATGAAATGCTTTTTTTTTTTTAATGATTTTTTATTATGTTAGTCACCATACAGTACATCCCCGGATTCTGATGTAAAGTTCGATGCTCCATTAGGTTGCGAATAACACCCAGTGGACCATGCAATACGTGCCCTCCTTACCACCCATCACCAGTCTATCCCATTCCCCCACCCCCCTCCCCTCTGAAGCCCTCAGTTTGTTTTCTCAGAGTCCATAGTCTCTCATGTTTCATTCCCCCATCTGATTACCCCCCCTTTCTTTATCCCTTTCTTCCCCTACCGATCCTCCTAGTTCTTATGTTCCATAGATGAGAGAAATCATATGATAATTGTCTTTCTCTGCTTGACTTATTTCACTTAGCATTATCTCCTCCAGTGCCGTCCATGTTGCAGCAAATGTTGAGAATTCGTTCTTTCTGATAGCTGAGTAATATTCCATTGTATATATGGACCACAGCTTCTTAATCCAGTCATCTGTTGAAGGGCATCTCGGCTCCTTCCATGATTTGGCTATTGTGGACAATGCAGCTATGAACATTGGGGTGCATATGGCCCTTCTCTTTACTACGTCTGTATCTTTGGGGTAAACACCCAGTAGTGCAATGGCTGGGTCATAGGGTAGTTCAATTTTTAACTTTTTAAGGGACCTCCACACTGTTTTCCAGAGTGGCTGTACCAACTTGCATTCCCACCAACAATGTAGGAGGGATCCCCTTTCTCCACATCCTCTCCAACAATTGTTGTTTCTTGCCTTGTCTATCTTTGCCATTCTAACTGGCGTAAGGTGGTATCTCAGTGTGGTTTTGATTTGAATTTCCCTGATGGCTAATGATTTTGAACATTTTTTCATGTGTCTGTTAGCCATTTGTATGTCTTCATTGGAAAAGTGTCTGTTCATATCTTCTGCCCATTTTATGATTTGTTTATTTGTTTCTCGTGTATTGAGTTTGAGAAGTTCTTTGTAGATCTTGGATACCAGTCCTTTATCTGTGGTGTCCTTTGCAAATATATTCTCCCATTCCGTGGGCTGTCTCTTAGTTTTTTTGACTGTTTCCTTGGCTGTGCAGAAGCTCTTTATCCTGATAAAGTCCCATAAGTTCATTTTATCTTTTATTTCTCTTGCCTTTGGAGATGTGTCGTGAAAAAGGTTGCTCTGGCCGATGTCATAGAAGTTGTTGCCTATGTTCTCCTCTAGAATTTTGATGGATTCCTGTCTCACATTGAGGTCTTTCATCCATTTGGAGTTTATTTTTGTGTATGGTGTGAGAGAGTGGTCAAGTTTCATTCTTTTGCATGTAGCTGTCCAATTTTCCCAGCACCATTTATTGAAGAGACTGTCTTTTTTCCACCGGATGTTTTTTCCTGCTTTATCAAAGATTAGTTGCCCAAAGAGCCGAGGGTCCATTTCTGGGTTCTCTATTCTGTTCCATTGGTCGATGTGTCTGTTTTTGTGCCAGTACCATGCTGTCTTTGTGATCACAGCTTTGTAGTACAGCTCGAAATCCGGCATTGTGATGCCCCCAGCTTTGTTTTTCCTTTTCAACAGTTCCTTGGAGATTCGGGGCCTTTTCTGGTTCCATACAAATTTAAGGACTATTTGTTCCAGTTCTTTGAAAAATGTCCTCGGTATTTTGATCGGGATAGCATTGAAAGTGTAGATTGCTCTGGGTAGTATGGACATTTTAACTATGTTAATTCTTCCAATCCATGAGCATGGAATATTTTTCCATCTTTTTATGTCTTCCTCAATATCTTTCAAAAGTGATCTATAGTTTCTAGCATATAGGTCCTTTACGTCTCTGGTTAAGTTAATTCCAAGGTAACGCATGGTTTTTGGTGTTATTGTAAATGGGATGGATTCCCTAATTTCTCTTTCTTCAGTCTCGTTATTCGTGTATAGAAATGCAACTGATTTCTGGGCATTGATTTTGTATCCTGCCACCTTACTGAATTGTTCTATAACTTCTAATAGTTTGGGAGTGGATTCCTTTGGGTTTTCCATATAGAGTATCATGTCATCTGCAAAGAGAGACAGTTTGACTTCTTCTTTGCCGATTTGGATACCTTTGATCCCTTTTTGTCTTCTGATTGCTGTTGCAAGGACTTCTAGTACTATGTTGAATAATAGTGGCGAGAGTGGGCATCCTTGTCGTGTTCCTGATCTTAAGGGAAAGGCTTCCAGCTTTTCCCCATTGAGAATAATGCTTGCAGTAGGCTTTTCATAGATGGCTTTTATGAGATTGAGAAATGTACCCTCTATTCCTACACTCTGAAGGGTTTTAATCAGGAAAGGATGCTGTATTTTGTCAAATGCTTTTTCTGCATCAATTGAGAGGATCATATGGTTCTTGAGTCTTTTCTTGTTGATATGATGTATCACATTGATTGATTTGCGAGTGTTGAACCATGCTTGCATCCCAGGTATGAATCCCACTTGGTCATGATGGATAATCCTTTTAATGTACTGTTGGATTCTATTAGCAAGGATCTTGTTGAGGATTTTGGCATCCATATTCATTAGAGAAATCGGTCTGTAATTCTCCTTTTTGAGGGGGTCTTTGCCTGGTTTGGGGATCAAGGTAATATTAGCCTCATAGAATGAGTTTGGTAGCTTTCCTTCTGTTTCTATTTTTTGAAATAGCTTTAGGAGAATAGGTATTATTTCTTCTTTGAATGTTTGGTAGAATTCCCCAGGAAAACCGTCTGGGCCTGGAGTTTTATTATTTGGAAGGTTGTTTATCACTGACTCAATTTCTTCATAGTTAATTGGCCTATTTAAGAAATCTATTTCTTCCTGTTTCAGTCTTGGTAGTTTATAGGTTTCCAGGAAGGCCTCCATCTCTTCCAGATTGTTTAGTTTTTTGGCATATAGCTGTTGATAAAAGTTTCTAATAATCCTTGCAATTTCAATGGTGCTGGTCGTGACCTCTCCCTTTTCAGTCATAATTTTAATAATCTCAGTCCTTTCTCTTTGTTTTTGGACAAGTTTTGCCAGTGGTCTATCAATTTTATGGATTCTCTCAAAGAACCAGCTTCTAGTCCTGTTGATCTGCTCTACTGTGGTTCTGGTCTCTAATTCATTGATTTCTGCTCTAATCTTGGTCAACTCCTTCCTTGTCAGTGGGTTAGGCCTGTCCCTCTGTTGCTGTTCCAGTTTCTTGAGGTGAGAATATAGAAACTGCATTTTAGATTTTTCTATTCTTTTGAGTGAGGCTTGGATGGCTATGTATTTCCCCCTTAGGACTGCCTTTGCAGTATCCCATAGGTTTTGGACCGTTGTGTATTCATTCTCGTTGGTCTCCATAAATTGTTTAATTTGTTTTTTGATTTCCTGGTTTATCGAGTCATTCTTGAGCAGGATGGTTCTTAGCCTCCAAGTGTTTGAGTTTCTTCCAGGTTTTTCCTTGTGGTTGAGTTCCAATTTCAGAGCGTTGTGGTCTGAGAATATGCAGGGGATAATTTCAATCTTTTGGTATTGGCTGAGACCTGTTTTGTGTCCCAGAGCATGATCTATTCTTGAGAATGTTCCATGGGCATTTGAATAGAATGAGTATTCTTTGGTTCTGGGGTGTAGTGTTCTATATATATCTATGAGGTCCAACTCGTCGAGTATGGCATTCAAAGCCTTTGATTCTTTGCTTAGTTTTTGCCAGGGTGTTCTGTCTATTTCTGATAGTGGGGTGTTGAGGTCCCCTACTATTACTGTGTTCTTATCTATATGTCTCTTTATTTTGGTTAAGAGTTGGCTTGTGTATCTTGCTGCTCCCCTGTTGGGGGCATATATATTAATAATTGTCATATCCACTTGTTGAATACTTCCTTTAAGAATAATATAGTGCCCTTCTGTATCTCTCTCTATGGCCTCTAGTTTAAAATCCAGTCTATCTGATATGAGAATTGCTACTCCAGCTTTCTTTTGAGGTCCATTTGCGTGGAAGATGGTACTCCATCCCCTTACTCTAAGTCTGAATGCATCTTTGGGTTCAAAATGAGTCTCTTGTAGACAGCAAATGGATGGGTCATGTCTTTTTATCCAATCTGCAACCCTGTGGCGTTTTATGGGAGAGTTTAAGCCATTTAGATTGATAGAGATTATTGACAGATATGATTTTAATGATGCCATTTCTCTTTAAAGTCTTTGTATCGGTTGTGACTTGCTGCTCTGTATCACTCTTGGGGCCTTTTTACCTTTATAGAGCCCCCCTTAATATCTCCTGTAGGGCTGGTTTCGTGGTTACGAAATTGGTTAATGATTGGCGATTTTGGAACGTCTTTATTTCTCCATCAATTCTGAATGACAGCTTTGCTGGATAAAGGATCCTTGGCTGCATGTTTTTCTCTGAAAGAGCTTTAAAAATGCCCCCCCAAGCCTTTCTCTCATTCCAGGTCTCTGTAGACAGGTCTGACGTAATCCTGATACCTTTGCCTTGGTACGTGAGAAATTTCTTTGCCCTGGCCGCTTTCAATACTGTATCCTTGGATCTAATATTTGCGAATTGCACTATGACATGCCGTGGCGTAGGTTTGTCCTGGTTGAGCTTGGATGGGGTCCTCTCTGCCTCTTGGACACGAATGCTTGTTTCCCTTGCTAGATTAGGGAAGTTTTCAGCTACAATTTGTTCAAATATCTCTTCTAGACCTCTGTTTTTCTCCACCCCTTCAGGGATGCCGATGATTCTGACATTGGATCGTTTCATAGAGTCAGTAATCTCCCGTAATCTACATTCGTGGGCGTGGATTTTTTTAAGACCAGCTTCTATTTTCGTTTTTTCTTCTACTAACCCATCCTCCAATTCGCTAACGCGTTCCTCTGCCTCGGTGACCCTGGCCGTCAGAGCCTCTAGTTTTGACTGCATTTGGCTCATAGAATTTTTAATTTCTGTCAGATTCGCTCTCATTTCTGCCCTTAGGGATTCTATATTCTCAGCAACGCTTTCTCTGATGCTTTTTTCAAGTTTACTCATCATCTTGACCATTGTTGCTCTGAATTCCATTTCTGATAATTGGGATACATCCATATGTATTAATTCTGTGGCCGAGGCCAATTCTGTGGCAGAGGCCACAGACTCATTATCTTTTCTTTGCTGGGGGGGACTTCTCCTTCTCGTCATTCTGATGAAGAGAGATTGCAGGGTTGTCCAGAGCCCAAGTGTTGACTGGGACCCAGGCCGTGCGCCCTTGTTTTATAGAGATCTTAGGGATGTGGGCTTCTTCCTTAAAGAGTTTATTTATTTATTTGAGAGAGAGAGAGACAGTCAGCAAGAAAGGGAACCCAAGCAGAGGAGTGGGAGAGGAAGAAGCAGGTTCCCGGTGGAGAAGCCCGATGAAGGACTCCTTACGGAGCGTTGTGATCACACCCTAATCCGAAGACAGGTGCTTGGTGACTGCGCCACTCAGGCGCTCCGGGTTGTGGGCTTCTTGATTTTTCAGCCTGCCTTCTGGGGGAGGGGCCTGCCTGCAGGTACTCAGAAAACCCTGTTTGGGTAGAGTCTCTGTGTCCCTTGCGAGGGGGGATGGGGATGGGCACCCTGTGAGCCGGTATTTCCAGGCTTTTGTTCTCTGGCGGCTTTCCCTGGCGGTCTGCTGTGCCTCTTCTGAGAGCCAGAGCAGTAGCGGCCGAAATTCAGCCTCTGTCACAGAATGGAGGGATTGCGGCCCGTTCTCCACTGATGTTCTGGCCACTTTAACTCTGTTTCAATTGGTGCTGCTAAAAACCCTGCAGCGACCCGGGATGTGCTCCCCACAGCCTGTGTGCCAGCCCTCACTTCCAGGGCCAGTAAGTCTCTGTCCTTTGTGCTTCTAACACTGCCCGCTGCCCCCGGTTCCCACGCGCGCTCCCGAGCTCCCGAGCTCCCTGTTTCAGTATGGTTCGCCTGTGCTCTGGAGCGCCAGTTTTCAGTCTGGTCGCGCTTGCACTCCTGAGCTCTCGGTTTCACTCTAGTTCGAGTGTGCGGTCGGGAGCTCCTGTTTTCAGTTTGGACACGGGCGTTCCCAGGCTCACTGTCTCAGTCCGCTCTCTTGCGGGTGCTGGTCTGAGAGTCCAGCCCACTCCCCAGCATAAGGGGCTATTGCTTCCCGGCGCCTGAGCGCAGAGGCTCCCTCCCCCTTCCCTTTATCTTCCTATATCTGTGCTCGGATTCACAGCTCCCCGCTTCGTACCTCAATACTCAGCACTGGAGATGTTCATTTGTAGAGATCCAGATGTATCTTCCTGTGTCTCAGGCTGATTCTGTGGGTGTTCAGAATGGTCTGGTAGATATCCAGCTCGACTCGGACCACCTGAGAAAGGGTCGCCTACTCCTCCTCCATCTTTTCTCCTCCTTGCAGAAAGTGGTTGCCTTTCTGTTCATAGAGTTTCTACTACTCTTTTCTTCATTCTCCAGTTGCATTCATAGGTATTCAGAATGGTTTGGTAGCTCTCTTGCTGAATTCCTGGGACCAGACGAACTTTAGGTCTCCTGCTCCTCCGCCATCTTGGAACCTGAAATGCTTCTAACCCTTAAAACATCAGAGGCTAGCAGGTCTACAGGTCCATCATCAATGAGACCATTCAATGAAATAAAATGAAGGGCACTCAGCACAATCAACAACAAGAGTTTGTGTCCAACTGAACTTGTGATATGAAATACTAAGTATCTGTCCACAAAATGCGGAATTTTTCCTTGTTATTGGTACACAAATGCCTAAATTCTCTAGCTTGTCAATTCTTTTTTTTTAACCTCGACACCTCCCAGCAATGACCTTCACATCCATAATTTTCATTAGTGTGCTTCATCCCTAATTCTGTAGAAAATCTTTTATCACCAAATGCGTCTCCTGCCTCTCCTCCATAAATTAGTTCAAACATATGTCATTCCTTATCTATTACCCTGATCACGCTCAAAGCTTACCAACCTCCCCAAACGCTCCCTGCTTCCCATCTACAGTTACAAAATTTTGCATAAGTGAATCCTACCAGGGGGTCCCTTCCCTTCACCCATGC
The DNA here is from genome assembly GCF_002007445.2 of Ailuropoda melanoleuca. Taxonomy (NCBI): domain Eukaryota; kingdom Metazoa; phylum Chordata; class Mammalia; order Carnivora; family Ursidae; genus Ailuropoda; species Ailuropoda melanoleuca. Next base: position 92,043,786 of record NC_048227.1, on the reverse strand, counting down.
TTTACTCAGATTTCCCAAGTCTAACCATAATTTTAAAATCAACAGACTTTTCAATGGATTTCTCCCATTTATTCCCATACGTATTTTTCCCCTATTCATCCTATAAAGAAGCTTCTATTTTCTAGCCCTCAGGTTCTATTTTATTCTTAGCCGGAGTGGAGCAGAAATAGCAGTTGGATTTCAGTGAGCAATTCCAGTTTTACCTTAATTTGATTATCTAAAAATATGATTGTAGCAGGTGATCATAATCAAAGTAAAATGAACACTTCTATTTTATCACATAACTCAGTTTTTATTTTGTATCTTCTATGTAATTATATGTTTTATCTCATGTATATACACATGCTAGTATGTAATTTTGAATCTCTCATATATTATGCTTGTATCAGCACTTACAAATATGTACAGCCCATATAAATGTCTAATTATTTTTATCTTGCCCTTTAATGAGGATGTTGAGATCAGTGTCTGAGACTCCTTGAACAGTGGTTTAATGTTTATTATAATGGTAAATGTTATTGTTATCCTACTTCTACCATCCCAGGCAGAGGCCCCGGAAACCAGTCTCAGTGGGCTTTACAGGAAGAAACCAGCTCATTGGGTTTAGCTGAACATGTAAGATTCAAGGATCCTTTTTCACCAGGCAGACATAATTATAACCAGGCCCATTAACGAGACTCTGCTTCCATCCACCTTCTTCAATCAGATAACCTTTATTTAATGTCTTAAGGCTGTGTTCTGCTAGCACTTGCTCTGGTCTGTTCTTCTAGTGAATTTATTAGCCAGGAATGTAATTTAATCTGTGATTTCAATTTCCCACCAGCAGATCCCATTTGCCATTACCCTCCCTCATAATATTGTTTTAAAATATCTGCCAGTTCTTCTCTACTCTGTGAAATCACAGGGTTAAAACCAAGTCCTTTTTATAAAAGAATAGGGTACACACTTCTAATACATACTGTCTATTATTGCCAGAGACCATTACGTCTAGCGGAGTGAACACTTTGGTCCAGGTGTTTGCTGCTACATACGTAAACTCCATGTGCACCGGGCTTGAGATGCAGAGGAAAATGCAGAGTCGATGTCAGCTCACGGGGGGTGACCTACCCAACACAGTGGTTTACATCACAGGGACAGCAGAAATTCGCCAAATACCTGAAAAACCTCAATCTGGATTTCTAGATGCTTCTGGCATTTATATAAGACCCACAAGGAAAGAATCTCAACCATGCACCTACTTTACCTCATAGGTAGTTGACAGATTCCATCATTATAATATAATCTCATCTTTGGAAAAATAATCTTATTGTTTTAATTATGCAAATTAAAGAAACTGAAGACTAAAGAAAAAGGTGTTTTGTTATTGTTTATTTTTAATCAAAAGAGAGTCTGAGTCTAAAATAGCCAAAAACGAGTGAATGAACTATTCTTCCAGATCTAAGACCTAAAATCCCCCTTCCCCCCACAGAGAATAGATTGCCCTGCCATCAGCATTTGGCACTGAACATGGAAGGGCTGGCTCCTTCCTGTAATTAGTTGGGCACATCAGGAGTAATAATGAATTTCAATCTTGCTTTGATTAAATATAAAACATTTAATTCAAATATTAGTCAAACACACAGATAACACAAACATCCGCTCCTGATCCTTGTATGACTTGGCTTCTCCTGACCTCAAACAGCCCCAGCGTACCCCGGGCCTGCTGATTTTGAATCATGTAAATCACATCCTGAAATGTTTTAAAGAATTTACAACTTGTTAGTTAGTAACTAGCTAACAATGTGCCTCCTGTTTATCTTAAAATCACTCCTGAGAGAGGAATGGGCTTCAGCCCAGACACACGTGGACTGTCTCCCCAGTGAGTAAAACGTTTCACACTCAAACATTTAATGTTTAAAGATCAGAACTGTTAGTTAAATGAATTAATCTGGTGTGAAAACTATTTGCATTTTTAACATCATCATAATTTCTTTCACCCCCAACTGTTTAGTACATTGCTTGTATGATTATAATTAGTGAGAGAGGGAGAAAAAAAGGCATTTCATTCAATGCTAAATGGCATTCAAGAATTCTCAGAAGAACCACAGAGCAAGTGGGTGGGGCAAGGGAGGCCGCAGGGCTCTCCCTAGACAAGGCATCCCGTCAGCAAGAAGCCCAGGGTCTCAACACAATAGTTCATTTCCCCACGTGTATCCAGTATTCAACCCATTCATCCGAATATTCTGGTAATATTTTTTGAGCCGGGCGTTGTGCTGCATGATGAAGGACATCCAGTCAAAAGGAACGAGTATCAGACGGATGGATGGGGCTGGAAGGTTCGTTGACCTCTCGCTTGGGTAAACGAGATTGTGGGATTCTACCCGGAGTTGTTAGCAATCCAGTTCCCACGTGTGCGGTGCCCCGGTTCTCCAGCATCCGGGGGCCTTGGGAGGACGAGGAAATCCCTCGCAGGAACCGGCCTGAGTCTCTGCCTCCTCTGTACCATGTTCTCCTGACTCTTCGGGTTCCAGCCATGCCCGCCCCCTTTCCGTCCGTCCGTGAAACACACAGAACTGATTCCGCCGCTCAGCTTCTGCCTTGAAGGAGCCCTCCGCTGAACACCCCTGCCAGGCGCCAGCCTCCTGCAGGTCTCAGCCCCCAAAACGACCCCCCAGCAGCTCCGTGCAGCGTGCTCTGGAGTCCCCTCCCGTCGCGATTCTCAACGATCCGGTTGACTTGCATCCCTGTTTATTGCCTGCCTCTCTCCGCTAGAATTGAAACGGAGTAAGAGCAGGGACCTTCTCCTGGGAATAGTACATCCGAGCGAAGTTGAAAAGACAAGGAGGCGTTAGGAGGAGAACAAAGGAGAAGGAGAGCAGTGTTTTATCCATTTATTCATTTATGCGTACAACTATGAAAGGACAGGCTCTTTGCTTTGCGATAAGGGACGTATGTTAACTATCCTCTTCGTCTCGCGGCAGTGGCCTTGTTACTACCCACAAACAACGGCGGGACTGCTTCATGGAACACACTGCAGGAAATTCCACACGGATTGATTTATGTACATTAAATCGAATCCACCTTACAACCCCACGAGACACAAAAATTAAATACACTGCCCAAAGTCACTTAGGTAACAGAGCCAGACTTCCAGTATAAGCTGGTCCGACTCCACAGGTCGGAACTACAGAGCTCTACACCCCTCTTTTTGTATTTGGGCATTGAAAAGTTCTTAATAAAATAGCAGAACGTCACAGGGAGGGAGGAACATCAGAACTCCTGGCCTAGATGCTGGGCTTAGCCGTGGTGCCAGGGGGAACCGTGGTGCCTGACTCATTGGTCCCCTCACGCTCCAGCCCATGGGGAGCCCAGGATGACTAGCTCAGGCCCCTAGGGCCTGTTTACTCCAGGATGCCTGAACGCGTGGTGTCATTTCCTGTGCTTGCTCTCTTGTGATGATTGTTGGGACAGCCTGGCTGAGCCAGCAACAGACATTGAGCATTTCACCTAACTTGCTGAATTGGGTAAACAAGTGGAAGCAGCACCAGAGAGAATGGCGCACAAGCCCACAAGGAAGACTGAAGGGAAGAATCAAAGACGAAGCGTTTAGGGGGGCAGAAGGAGCAGACAGACAAGTGAGGAACCGGGGAGCCCAGAGCAGAGTGAAGGGGTGGGGTACAGAGTTCAGGAAGAACTAGCCCCCCTAGTGAACACCACAGACGGTTAGAACCAGCCCGGCCTGCCTCTCCCCAGGCAGCCAGGGAGAAACCAGACTGGTAGGTAGCCAGGTCATGAGGAAAACTCCTTCTCGTCTCTCTCAACTAATTTGGTAATTCCCAGAAGATCTGGAAAATGAGGAAGGGATGAATTATGGGAAGCAGAAATGTTCTCTATTCTTCTAACCCTTTTGGATTGCTTATAGAATATAGAAGAGAATTATTATAAGAAGTCTGAATACACATACACATATATATACACACTGTACCACTCCTTTTTTAAGATTTATTTATATTAGAGAGAGAAAGCACAAGCAGGAGGAACCAAGGGAGAGAGAGAGAGACTCTCCAGCAGACTCCCTGCTGAGCACAGAGCCTGACATGGGGCTCCATCTCACAACCCTGAGATCATGACCTGAGCTGAAACCAAGAATTGGACACTTAACTGACCGAGCCACCCAGGCACCCCTGTACCACTCCTCTTAGTGTCCTTGTTGTGCCCTCTGCAAACTTCTCACTTGGTCCTTATTGTAGTTTTGGGTGTTTACTGGCATTAAATCCTCTGGGCAAGGACTCAGTCTTATTCATCTTTGTAGACAGGGAGCCAGCACAAAACCTGGGACATAGAAGATTCTAAGTAAATGCTGGATGAGTAAGTGAATGAAAGAACACCTATCGCTTTTTTTTTTTAAGAGAATGCAAATTGAAAGAAATGAGTTATAGTCTTCATTTTTATTGATAAGAACTTTAAATGGCAATATGATATCATTTACTTATTTGATGTCTGATCCACTGATTACATTTGCTCTGCCTTCTCTAGCTATCAGGAAGACAAACTATGGTAGCATCTCAATTATCACCCAAAATAAGGAACAACTGGAACATATACACACTCTTGGCCTAAGAATAACTCAGGCAATTTGATTTTTTGAGGTTTTATGGTGAAAACACCTAGAAACTTAAAGCTGATCTCTTTCATTAAAAAAAATAATAATAATTACCAAGGAAAAATTTCTCTCTGGCAATATTTAGCTAACCAACCAAAAAATGCCAATTCAATAAGCCGTAGAAGTTTCTGTCCATTGTCTAAGGAGGACAAATGTAACAGGTTTCCTTATTTAAATGCCTCAAGGACTCATATTTGTTTCATGGGGGTCAGATTAGCTGTGATTTCCAGTGGAAATGTAAGAAGGAAAGCGCCCAGGGTGGAAGACAGGACACATGGCCTTCAAGATTCAGACATGGCAGAGCTCTGGTGTTGGTTTGAGGCTCTTCTATTAAGGGCTGTTATTCACATTTGCGTACGTCTGCCTTTGCAAGTCATTTTCCATATTATCAAAAGTAAATCTCTTATAATCAAAATACTTTTTATTGACTATTTATTGGTAGACGATGTCAGAGTTCCCAGGATGTCATTAGAGAAGAAAACATCTTGTTCCCCAGCTCTGGTATTACAGAATATCACCTGAATTTTCCATCTCAGATTTGATAACATAATAGATGCCAATTGAATAAATCAACCCCCTTACTATTGTTACCACTAAAATCTTATGTTTGATGAAGAAACTTGGCCTTTCGCAATCCAGGCAGACACACAAACCACCAACCTGTCATATTCCATAAGCAAAATCATAAATATTTGGGACATAAACGCCAATAAGTTTGTGACAGATTATGCCAGTCACAAGGGACTGCTTCACAAGAAATCACATGAAAGATTTTGTCTTATCATCTTTCATGATAAATTTAATAAAATTGAAAGGGGGAGAATATTAGAAAAAGGAATTATAGGTTAATTGTTATCACATTACACTTTTAAAATGTTATCCCACCTGGCACCCATTCACAGATGCCACCTAAGCAAACTGTCACAAGCGAACAAAGAACTTTAATTTGCAGAGGAACCAACTCCACTGTATTAATAAAGTCACTTCTTGTTGTCTCTTAATAATGAGCTGTCAGATGGCTGGCTTTGATTAAAACAACAACCTTCCTGGTATGAAAGGCCCTGTTCCGTGTGAGACTCATTGCTTCCTCTTTGATGGGATGTTCTGAATCTTCCTCCCTCACTAACCCAGCTTGGATGCACCTTGCGTGGAGGTCGATCTTAAACTCTTTAAAAATCCTTCCCCGAATGCATGAATTGTGGCCTTGCCGGGGACAAAAGTCTTCATCGTGTCCTGTTATGAACAGACTACTATTTATCGAGACCAAATTTCTAGCTCCTGTTGGAGCCTCCTTTTGCTTTCCTCCCTGGCTGCCCTTTGTGGCCCCAGGGCAGGACACGGGCCTCGGCAACCTATTGCCTTATGGATCTTCCTCAAGTACCCAATTATCCCGCCGCAGAAGTGTGTCAGTGTCCTGACAGCTGGGAGCCGCACGGAGGTGAAAGACAGCCCAGGCACCCCTGTTCCTCCCCGTATTTCCATTACCACGTGCAGGAGAAGAGGCGCGCGCACAATGAGAGGAGTTCATTAGGGATGCCACGGAGGTCAAAGACTGCTTGGAAGAAAAGGCTGAGGTGAAAATTAAAAAAAGAAAAGTGGCAGCAGAGTCCAGACAGGTGCTGGTGCTGTTGCGTTGGAAGAGCGAGCTCCTCTCCAGGCCCTTGGAGCTGCTGGCGGAGAGCGCGCGCACTCAGGCTGATTTTAATTGAGATCAATTTCACAAGTACCATCTTCTGCAAAGTCCTTCAACTGATTGAAAACCAGATGAAGCTTTTGTAAGTGGTGACAGGTTTTTCTGTTGTCTTCCCCCTCTTTCTCCCCAACATGGTGATTTTCTGAACTTTTGGAGACTCTATGCTAAAGAAAACATCAGTTATTCTCGGCCCATCTCTGCATGTAGATTTAATAAGAATTATTCCTTGAATTGCCCTTTTGTGAACCTAAACTGTTACCCCAATTATTTATCAGCAGCACACATTTATTAGTGAGTCAGAAACACGAAAGGGCTCAGAATTCTACCTGGTGCCTGGAGCAGAGCCTCTCTAAAACCTCACTGATCCCGCTGGAGGACCACGGGACCAACACGGTGTCACTGGCTGATTGCATCTTAAAAGGTGTTTGCTACAAGTAGTTGCAATTCAGGGAACGGATGTGGGACCCACACTTATCCAAACGAGTATACAGATCACTTGTGTAGTGATGTTAATGCCGTTTAATAACCAGGAACATCTCACAGCCAGGTAGATGTAAGACCTCGTTGTTGTTTCTCTAACTTTATATAAAACTCCACATTGGACAGACCCCTCACTATCTAAAAAAAATTGCTAAGTAAATGTTGACTCCAATAACAGACAAAAAAAGGGCCCTGAAACAAGAGAAAACTCACACTATAAGGTATCCTATGGGTGGCAGTGAACTGTTCCTTGTACCGCATCCACAATAAGAAGACAATTTCTATTGAAATGCATCATAATTGGCTTCAAGCTCTACAACACAAAGGAGTTATTTATTGCAACTGTGTGTGCAGACTTGAAATATACTAAGGAAAGCCATAGCTACTTTCAATCTAGAGAATTTCATGAACAATGAATGAACAAACATATTAGGTATGGCTTTAAAGTATGAAAAGTTCCTTCTTATAAAAGTACGCTAAAATCTCCATATTTCAGTACCTTATCATCCCCTTCAAATAGTTATTGCAAGAATCAAGTGACATGATGAGGGTAAATCATTAGGTTTAATTCCTGGCATACGGTAGGAGGGGCGTGTGTGCGTTTGTGTGAAATATATATATCTCCTATTTCTATTTGACGACAATATATTTGCTCCAATAAAGCTGCAATTGTTCAACTTGCAATTGTTTTGAATTCCCTCTGATTTTCAGAGCCTTCAACACATTCTCTTTAATAAGATTTATGTAGTACTTAATATCTGCAAAGAACAATCTCAGATAGACTAGAAAAGCTTCCTGTGACAATGGCCTTGATTTCTGAGCAGTGCTGTCATTGAGGAGTGAGAGTAATAAAAGAGTCTCAAACAAGCAATCCAAAATATATCATTTGAGGTCAAGATTGAGATCTACTGTATCAGATGAGGAGATAGTTGCTTGGGTAACTTCCTCCCTAGAGCCAACTCTAGAAGAGGACTTGCAAAACTGAGGAATAACAGCTTCAACAGAGTCAGCAGGTAGTTTCCGGCTGACTGCATTTGGCCACGACACTGATTTGACCATGTAGACACTGGAGGTTGTGAAATACACATTTTTATTACTTTATAAAGAAGCCTCATTCTTATAAGTGACAAATCTAGAGTCTCTCCATAAATCTGAACAGCTGAAACAAATTAACAAATGTTTATGTATTTATAAGTTGGAGAAGAAGAAAGACAATAGTAATTAGTGATCACATAAAAGCAAGAAATTAGAAAAAGAGTGGTTGAGTTCTGCTAGGGAAGACTGAACCATGTCTTTTGTCACAGAAACTTGAGAGCTACAAGGAGTCTTGGAGACCATCTGGAGTTGGGAACCAATTCTCTCATTTTCAAAGAAGAAAGAAAGTTCAGAGAAATTAACTGCTTTGTCTAACCACATAAACTGAAAAAGAATGAAAACTGGATCAAACCTTATTTCCACATTTCTACTATACTTTGTTGTTCTAGAAAGGGGATTTAAAGAAGCCAAATTTTCTTAAGAAAACTTTTATAAATATCCCTTTTAACACTGCCTTTGGAAATCTAATAGCAGTATGAGTCTTCACCAAGAAACCAATGACATAAGACATTAGCCCTCTGGTACGGCTATTCCTAGAGGAGATCTCTGGACATCAAGAGATACCTAGACCCTGTTTTTTTCTTATTCTACTTTTTACTAACCAGCCATTGCTTCAGGAGTAATAGGACTGCCTGTGGACTACTTCCTACATGGAAGAGATTGTCCTGAAAAGTCCACTTAGCCACTTATGAATTCTTTGTAATTTTATAAATTTATTATTGTCACTTGGGTTAGACAAGGAAAAAATACTCTTAGTCATCAATGGTCAAAAATTAGTTTCAAATTGTTCATACAATAAAACTTGCTATGAAAAAATGTAAGCACTGGGTGTTATACGCAACTAATGAATCGTTGAACACTATATCAAAAACTAATGATGGACTATATGCTGGCTAACTGAACACAGTAAAAAAAAAGAAAAAAAATATAAACAAATATTCCCTCCCATCACAACTATTTATAAAGGTGACAATTCATTTTCCCTTTTTAATTTCTGTAGCTGAAGTATAAGTCTGCAATAATTGATAAATAGCTAAGTAAACAAAGGTTTTCATTTAAAAAAAAGAGTCACAAATGTACCAAGAGAAATGTCACAAAGTTGAGTTTCATGTGGATAAGAGTTTGTATACTTGGAGAGTTATAATTTACATTTCAAAAGATAAGTAACCCTAATTTTTCTAAAAATCAAATTATTTCACTTGTTACATATGAATATATATTTGTTTATATTTTAATATGTCTCCAACAACATTTTAATTGAAAAGTACATCATGCATGTGTTGTTATGGGAGGAGAAATTTTTTCAACAATGTTTTTTCAAAAATTTTTCTAAAAAGATATTTTAAGCCCCAAGTTGCAGATCTCAGACAAAATATAACTATTAAGGAAACTGGATTCTCTTTCAAATCCCCAACACTCCAGATAGCACTTGATTTTCCAAACAGAGTAACTTTTTAAGAGGGGAAAGAAATGTAAAGATCCTAGATTTAATCTCACAAGCATTGCACGATGAATTTGCCACATCTCACCCCACAGACAGTTGTATCTCAGGAGAAAATGAAATCATTCACCATATCTATTTCCTAGAAAGTCTTATAGCATCAGGAAACAGAATTATTTTTGACAATAAATCATTGCTCTCCTAAAGCCCCAAAATAGCTTCTCTCTTTACGAAATTGCATTACTGCCACTTTTAATGTGTTACCATATAGAAACACTTGCAAAGACAAGGACTCTCTCGAAAAATAATACCCCTTTGTTTGCTTCCTTTTCGGTTCCACTGAATTTGATAGGGGAAAGGATAAAGAGCCCATATAAGCCTCTGATAGCTCCTATGTTTTATATACATTGTCCCATTGAATCCCCCTACCTGCAAGTAAGGTGCTATCACCATTTTACATGTAAAGATACTGCTGCTCAGAGAGCTTAATTCGAGCTTTCCAAGGTAAGGAACTGGTATGTTTTGGAGCTATGCCTGAAGCCCATTCTGGGCTGACTCCATTTTAGTACAAACTAATTTAGAATAACAGTATGGTAAATAGAGTTTTTCTTTAGCTTTCAACAGTTTCCAAGCCAAACACCTTACCTTTGAGAATTTGCTTCTAGGTTTGCATTCTCACTTACTGCCTTCATGGTAGGCCTTCTTGGTCCAGAGATGGATTCTGTTCTGCTCACCTTTCCTGCTGATCCTCATTTTACTAATTCTTACTAGGATTGTTGACCAATGCCACCCCCTTTGATTCAAAGGCTAACCTAAGGCACCAAACAAGGAGAGCATTACAAAGAAAGAGCCTACTCCAAAGACTTCAAGAGAAATGTGCACCTCCACTATTTAACACATGAACCAGAACAGGAAGAATCTCAAGTTGGCCAGGATGACACCTTGAGCAAGCAGAGCATTCTGGTGCCTCACAAACTGTATCTGGTAGGCTTTTGACTAGGTTTCTCTTTAATGAACGAAGCCAGAATTCCTACCTGTGGTGACAGGTTAACTTGTTACAGACAAACTGTCCCACTCGAAACATGGTGGAAAGCTGAACACATACACACACAGAGACACACACACATAATTTTTAAGTATTGGGGAATTATCAAAACAGCAAAGACTTGAGGAGTAAAATCCCATAGTCTAGGGAAGCAAGGATCTCTCCTCGAGGCATTTGATCAGGGACTGAGAAGCCACAGAAAGCTTCTGCCAGTATGAAAGAGCAGGAAGGAGGAAATTGGATTCTGAAGTCCACCAGATTTTAGTTGAGAACTCCTCCCTGAAACAAAGGTTCTACCTAAGAACAGATGAATGAGAAACAGGCCAGCACTCGCAGGACTAAAGCCAACTCCAGATCAACTCAATCCTATTTTGGCTTAAAGTCATCCTCACCTATCTTAACTGCTGCCTGAAATAAAAGTGCATTCTCTTTGGATAAAGAGAACTATCATGGAGAATTTCAAGTTATCTCTATATTTTACTGAACTACATTTGGCAATAAATTAGATACTATCAAAAACATTCAGAGTGAAGACTGAATGAACAAAAACCAGAGAATGGGGTTTAAAACTGTACATGTACATAGCATGCATACATAAAGATGTCCTTTTTCCCAGAATTTGTCTATAAATTCAAGGCGAATTCAATTAAAACTCCAGTATGATTATTTTTATTAAATCAATATATTGATTCTAAAATTTACACAGAATTAAAAGGGGCCCAAAATAGCCAAAAATACTGTGAATAAAGAGTTATTGTATTGGATACCAAGACTTCTTAAAAAGACAGTGTAATTAAAAGTGTGTGGAATTGTTGCAAACATGGACAAATACACTAATGGACATAGTATACCAGAAAGAGATTTGTACTTTATGGGAATGTGATTTATAACAAAGGTGATATAACACATCAGTGGAGATAGGATGACCTCCAAAAGGCTGGGTCAACTGGCTCTCCATATAGGAGGAAGTGCATCCTGCCCTCCACCTTATCTCATACAAAAATAATCCCATATGATTATAACTCTAAGTATGAAAGGCATTGTAACAACACAGCCTTAAGAAGATATATAAGAGAAACCTTTATGACCTTGGAATTGGCAGATTTCTTAAAGAATAAAAAACACTAATTGTAAAGGAAACATTTGATAAACCAGACCAAGTTATATTGAAAAATGCAATAAAGCACTGAAGAGCAAATCACAAAGTCACAGAAGGTATTTGAAATATATAACCAAAGAAATAATAATTTCCGGAATATATAAAGAATTGCTATACTTTCAATAAGAAGAAAGACAATTTGCCATTTAAAAAAGGGCAAAGAGATGAGTAAACACTTTACAAAAGAGCATATTCCTGTGACCCATAAATACAATCCTCATTTTCCGTGGTTCTAATATCCATAATTTTACCAGTCATCCAACAACACTGCACGTTTCAGTTACTGCAGCTTATTCACTCTAATTGCATGAAATGCAAACTTTGCTGGTAGCTCTTTAGCCATTGCTGTGAATAGTCGTGAATCATGACCGATGACCAATCACATCACTTCTTTGAAAGTCTGTCAGTGACTGGTCACTATGAATGCATCATCTCGGTCACACACAGACAGCAAAGCATGTAGTTGGGTTGTTTCCTTGTAGCCCAGTTACAAACTTACATGGTGCTTCACAAAAAATGAATAATCAACAGAGGGAATTGGTCAACTAGAAATGCAGAAGAAGAAAAAAAGCTAAAGGAAAAACGGAAGAGCAATAATAATGAAAATACAACTAAAATTTAATGTAAATGGAGTCGAAGAAGACATAACTGATCCTGAGAATGTGGATAAACCACCGTCTGAGAGACTCTACATATGAAGCCAGAGGACCTTTGTGAAGGCAAATTTATCCAGGTAAATGAAGAAAGTGGTTGTGATGCAAAGGATTAAGATCTTCCAGAGGAAGTAAGTGCAGCAAATTACTTCATATTAAAGGACCTCTCAGGGATATTAAAGGAACTATCAAAGGGATAGTTCACAACATTGGAAACATGGCGGGTAAATTACTGGAAACCTATCCAAACTTAGAAAGGCATGTGATCGGTTGCCAAGGTATAGAAAAGCTCTCTCCTCGCAGCTCTTTAGAAATAAAATATCTGAATTCTCAATGCTTCTTATATTTTAATTATAGCGAATGAAATAAATTCTAGTTCTACTATTTTTTTCATTCCACAATGCATCTATAACCCACAGTAGGAGAGGTTATTTTTTAATATGTTGGCAAAAAGTTAAAGTCACAGAACAATGGTTATTTTCTCCATTGATTAGTAATAGAGCTCTGCACAATTTCATCTTACATGATTACGTTTACAGTCCTGCAATATTGTGCAAAGCAAGAACTGCTCTGTATAGGAACAAGACGCTCCATTTTGTGAGGCATCTGGAGAATGAAAAGACACCACCACACGTGGACCAGAATGCTTAAACCAAAAAAAGGACAGTGATGCTAAATGTTAGCCAGGATGCAAGGAAATTTGAATTCTCGGGCATTGTTGATGAGAGGGAAAATTGGTTCAAAACATGAGGAAACCTTAGCAGCACCCACTAACACTGTGTGAATGTAAAAACTATTAGTAGGAGTAGTCCAGGGATAGTTGTAGCCTGGGAAACCCTGTGGTCTTTGAAATGCTCTCAGGGAGCACATGAAATCAACACTTTTAAAAATAATACTAAGACATTATATGCCTATTCCTCTGTTCTCACTTACACTAATCAAATAAAAGGGTTCCTAGAGACTTGTAGTCACCTTAGCATGAATCAAGTGGCACCGCCAAATTGTTTGAGGTGTCATGATATGGCTCACTTATGGTGAAGAGTAAGCATGAGAAAGAGGGGGAGGGGAGGAGGTGGGGCCAAAGAGGAGGGGGTGGAGAAGGGGTGAAAGGGAAAGGGGAGGGGAGGAAGGGGAGAGAGGAGAGAAAAAAGAGGGGGAGGAGGAGGCAGAGGAGAAAGAGGAGAGGAGTCAGCTTCACTTAAGAATGTTTTTAATAAGGTAATAAACCAGTGTGTAATACATTTATGGTTTTCAAATGAATATATAAACACATGTTTAAAGTATTCTTTGTTTTAATTGCTAATACAGCAAATACCAATAGATATGAGCATCAGGAAAAAAGGTCTTTAGAATCCTCAGTAATAACATTTTTTATCAGGAAAAAGGGGTCCTGAGACCAAAAACATTTGAGAACCACTCAGGAAATATATAACATCTCTGATGACTTTGCAACTATCTCACTTACATGTCAATGAGCCCCTTTTTAAGTGTTTAAATATTCTGAAGTAGTTAAAATATTCATTATTCAATCGATTGTGTTTGTAGGTTCTATTTACTTTGGCAGACTTCTTAAAGGACACTCAACAATAAAGTTCAGCCTAATTTCTGACCCATGATCAGAATCTCACAATACAAGTCAGACAAGGGTACAGGGGGGTCAGGGTACCCTCTTTCAGCTTTTTCAATGAATAAAAATATGGCTTGAGAGCAGAGATAAGAAGAAGTTGTTACTTTCATTAAAAATACATATCTTTGGTCACCACAAACTTCACTGAAGAACTGAACCCTTCCACACCCCTACTGCCCCAATATATTTTTCATTTAATTTCTACACATAGTTTTAGAATAGAGATTATTGCATAAAATGAGGCACATTTATATGAAAGAGTGATTTAATAAGAATTTACTCAGTGTTTCAAAATATATAAGCAACATGGGCATACTAAGTGTTAGATCAACTCTAAGAACTGGTAAGAAAAACAGTCCATAAAAAAGATTTAAAAATTTAAAGAACAATGGGGATAATTATCTGCCATTCTTAGCATCTAATTCAAAACCTATTAATTTTGAGGTTAGAATTTTGTAAACTTAATATTAATCCAGGCTCTGGTTCTGATTTTTAAAAATATATGCACTCATTAAAAATAGCTACATAGCATGGGATTCCTCAAGTATTATTCTGGAAATGAGAGCAAAGTCCTCATTACCATACATAGAGCTATTTCCAGTGCAAGTGTAAGATGTAAGTGTGAGATTTCTGGGTTCTGTGAGGTGCACGTGGAAGTGACTGGAGCTTAGGGGTAAGCAAGAAGGTCTCTGGACCAATTCTGGACCAACCAAAGCCCAGACAGTCTTTCAATTCTGGCTAAGAATGATTAACAAGTATCATATTTATTCTCCCACTTGAAATACTACTAACAAACTGGAAAAATACATGAAACAATTTTCTAACACTGGACGTTAAACAATGAAGGACACTGATCCCTGTGAGATGAACAGCAAACCAGATGAGCCCTACAATTGTTGCAGCTTCCTCTCCAGTGAGAGTTTTCAGGCCATGACTCAAGGAGGGAAACCCACACAGAGGTTGATGACTATCCGAAATTGAGGATAAAGAGATGAGAGTCCACTGAGGCAAAGGCACCTGGAGTTTGCATAAGAGCACCAGGGTGTAAAGACTGCACAGGAAAAAATAAAAACTTGGGGGGCACCTGGGTGGCACAGCGGTTAAGCATCTGCCTTCGGCTCAGGGCGTGATCCCGGCGTTATGGGATCGAGCCCCACATCAGGCTCCTCTGCTGTGAGCCTGCTTCTGCCTCTCCTGCTCCCCCTGCTTGTGTTCCCTCTCTCGCTGGCTGTCTCTATCTCTGTCAAATAAATAAATAAAATCTTTAAAAAAAATAAAATAAAATAAAATAAAAACTTGGGAGAGTTGCAGAGGGTCCCCGTGTGCTCTTTAGCTGAGTACTAATCAGTGCATGCATGTGATAAAACTACCCAAAGCCAAAAAAATAAACCCGCAAAAGGAGTAGATGGAGCCTTCCTCAAGACTCACATAGAACTGGGAATAGATGCTGTTCCCATGAGCCAGAGTGGTACACTTCATAATCCATGGGGCATTGTATCCAGTGCTCAAAAAAGTTTTGCCTAAGTGCTGGGGTAAAATTACCTCTAGAATACACATTGATGAGGTTCATATTAACAAATCTTAAAAGCAAGAACTGAAAGTATTAAGCTGTTTTCAGGTAGCTTAATTGCATATCAGACCAAAGCTCAGGGTACTTATAAAGTAAAAAAAAATATGCAGCATATAAGGTAAAATGCAAAATGTCTGGCATACAATAAAAAATTACTAGGTATGCAAAGATGCAAGAAAATAGAACCCATTAATGAAGAATAAAATTAATCAAAATCAACACTGAAATAATACAGATGATAGAATAGACAAAGACATTAAAAAACAGTATAACTATATTTGATATTATCAATAAGGCAGGGGAGTGATTGAGATCAAACAGAGACATAGAAGATATAAACAAACAAAAACAAAACAAACATTTCATGATGAAAAACATAGTGCCTGAGATGAAAAACACACTGGATACAATTAACCGATTAGTTACTAAAAAAGAAGAGTGAACTCAAAGACACAGCATTAGGAACTACACTAAATGAAACAGAGAGATAAAACAGATTTAAAAAGAAGATAAAAGTGCATCGGTCAGCTGTGTGGTAACCTTAAGCAACCTAACTTAAAAATGAATTTGTAGTTGAACATCTTCCTACCAAAAATAAATAAATAAATAAATAGAGAGAGAGAGAGAGAGAGAGAGAGAGAGAGAGAGATAAATAAATAAAATGCCCAAATGGCTTCACTGGTGGGTTCTACCAAACATTTAAAGAAAAAAGTGATACCTATTTTATATCCAGTCTTCCAGATAATTGAAGAGTTGGGAACACTTCCAAATTCATTTCATAAGGCTAGATTACCCTGATGCCAAAACCATAAAAAATAACTACAGGAAAAGAAAACTACAAAATCATATCCTTCAAGGACACAGATGAAAAATCCTTAACTAAAGTTTAGGTAACAAAATCCAGTAATATATAAAAATAACAATACAGCATGACCAAGTAAGGTTTATCTCAGGAATGCAAGGTTATTTTAACATTCAAATGTCATTCAATGTAATTCACCATATTGACAGAGTAGAGAAGAAAAACCATAAGATCATCAGAATAGATTCAGAAAAAGCATTTGACAAAATCCAGTTACTATTTTTTATAAAGATTCTACACAAATGAGGAATAGAAGGAAACTTCCTCAACCTGATAAAGGGCGTCTACAAAAACCTACAGCTAACATCTTACTGATGAAAGACTGGATGCTTTCCAACTAAGATTAAGAACAAGGAAACAATGTCTGCTGCCACCATGTCTATTCAACATTATAATGGAGGTTCTAGCTAATGCAATACACAAAAGAAAAAAAGGCAGCCAGAATGAAAAGAAAAAAGTATGACTATCATTATTTGCAGACCACATGTTTCTCTGTGTGTAAAAGTTTACAGGATAATAACAAGTCTACTAAAACTGATCTGTGAGTTTGGCAAGTTTGCAAAGTACAAGATCAATATATAAAAATCAACTATATTCCATAGATTAGCAATGATTGAACAACTGGAAATTGAAACTAAAAATGCCATTTATGATAACATCAAAAATATGAAATTCTAGGTTTGGTTTTTTGTTGTTTTATTTCTTACATTCCACATATGAGAAACCAACTCTTAACTATAGAGAACTGATGGTTACCAGAATTGAGGTGGGTGGGGGGATGAGTTAAATGGGTGATGGGGATTAAGGATGGACTTGTGATGAGCATCGGATGTTGTAGGGAAGTTTTGAATCACTATATCATACACCCAAAATTAACATTACACTCTATGTTAACTAACTGGAATTTAAATTAAAACTTAAAAAAATAATTTAAAAAAGACGGAATTCTAAGAAAGGAATCTTACAAAAATGGGCAAGACCTACTCAATGAAGAAGAAGTGAAGAAACAGAGAGATGGTTATGGATTGGAAGGCTTAACAATATTGCTGGATATAAATTCTTCCCAAGTTGATCTGTGGATTCTTTGCAATATTAATTAAAATTTATATGAAAATGCAAAGCACCTTGAAAAAAATTATACTACCCGATTTTAAGGCTTTTATTATAAATCTACAGTAGTCAAGGTAGTATGGTATTATCATCAAGATAGACAAATAAAACAATGGGACAGAATAGAGAGCCTAGAAAAGGACCCAGAGTACATGGTCAATTGACTTTGGAAAAAGATTCAAAAGCAATTCCATAGAGAAATCATAGTCTTTTCAAAAAAACAGTGCAGAAACAATTATGTATCCATATGCAAAAAAAAAAAAAAAGTTTCACCTATTTTACAAGATACTCAATTATTAATTTAAAATTTCATGGAAAAAACATAGGAAAATATCTATTTGGGCTCAGCAAAGATTTCTTAGGTATGATACCAAAAGGACGATCTACAACAAGAGCAAAATAAATCGTACTTCATCAAAACTAAGAACTCTTAAAGGCAACATGACAAGTTTACAGCTAACATCATATCAATGGTGAAAAGTTGAAAGCTTTTCTTCTAAGATCAGGCGTAAGACTGGGATGTCCACTTTCACCATTTTTATGCAACACTGTATTGCAAGTCCTAGCAAGAGCAATTAGGAAAGAAAAAGAAATAAAAGTCACCCAAATTGGAAAGGAAGAAATAAAACTGTTCATTATTTGCAAATGACATAATACTATATATAGAAAACCCTAGAGTACCAAAAAGCTTTTAGAACTAATAAATGAATTTGGTAATGCTGCAGGATACAAAATCAATACACAAAAATCTGTTGTGTTTCCATACGCTAATACTGAACTATCAGAAAGAGAAATTAAGAACACAATCTCACCGATAACCGCATCGAAAAGAATAAAATACCTAGAAGTCAATTTAACGAAGGAAGTATACTGAAAAGTACAACACGTTAAGGAAAGAAATTGAAGAAGATACAAATAAATGGAAAAATACTCCATGCTCATGGATTTGAAGAATTAATATTGTTAAAATGTCCATACTGCCCAAAGCAATCTGCAGGTTCAATACAATCTCTATCAAAATTCCAATGGCATTTTTCACAGAACCAGAACAAACAAAAGTTTTGTATGGAACCACAAAAGACCCTAAATAGCCAAAGCTGTCTTGAGAAAGAAAAAGCTTGAGATATCACACGTCTTGATTTCAAACTATATTACAGAGCTGTAGTATAGTGTTAAATACTATAGTATGATACTAACATAAAAACGGACACATAGATCAATGGAACAGAACAGAGCTCAGAAATAAACCCCACACATATATGATCATTAACTTATGACAAGAAGCCAAGAATATACAATGGGGAAAGAGCAGTCTCTTCAATAAATGTTATTGGGAAAACTGGACAGCAACATGCAAAAATTAAAAGAAACTGGACCACTACCTTATACCCTAAACAAAAATTAACTCAAAACAGATTGAAGACTTGAACATAAGACCTATAAAACTCCTAGAGGAAAACATAGGCAGTAAGCTCTTGACTTAGGTCTTGATGGTGACTGTTTTTAAACTGATACCAAAAGTAAAAGCAACAAAAGAAAAAAAATTAACAAGTGGGACTACATCAAACTAGAAAGCTTCTGCACAGCAAAAGAAACCATCAACAAAATAAAAAGGCAACCTACTGAATGGGCAAATCATATTGCAAATCCTATATCTGATATGGGATTCATAACCAAAATATATATAAAGAACTCATACAACTCAATAAAAATAAAAACAACAACAAAACCAATAAGATTTAAAAATGGGCAGAAGGTCTAAATAGTCATTTTTCCAAAAAAGACATACAGATAGCCAAAAGATATATGAAAATATGCTCAACATCACTGGGAAATGCAAATCAAAACCACAATGTTATGTTACCTCACACCTCTTAGAATGACTATCAAAAAAGACAAGAAATTATAAGTCTTGGTGACAATGTGCAGAAAAGGGAGCTCTTGTGCACTCTTGGTGGGAATGTAAGTTGGTCCAGCCATTATGGAAACCAATAGAGATGTTCCTCAAAAAATTAAAAATAGAACTACCATATGTTTTAGCAATTCCACTTCTGAGTATTTATCCAAAGACAATTAAAACACTAACAAAAAACGATATAAATCTCCATGTTCATTGTTACATTATTTACAATAGTCAAGATATGGACACGATCTAAGTATCCATCGATGGATAAATAGATAAAAAATGGTGAGATATATATACATCTATACATCTAGATATACACAGATGTGTATAGAGAGAGTTCTATTATTCAGTCATAAAAAGAATGAAATCTTGCCATTTGTAGCACTATGAATGGATCTCAAGGATATTATGCTAAGTGAAATAAGTCAGAGAAAAAAAATAAAATATTATTTCTTTTATAGGTTGGTGGGGTGAGTGGGGGAACATAAAGAAAACAGGTTGGTGGTTGCCAGGAGAGGGGAATGAGGTATATTAGAAACGGATGAAAGGGGTCAAAAGGTAGAAAAATATAAAACAAAATAATAATAATAATTTTGTATAGTGATTATCTGTTGAAATGATAGTTCTTGGGGTATATTAGGTTAAATAAATCATTAAAATCAAATCTTCAAAACTATCAGAAGAGAGTGTAAGAAATATCTCTCTTTCTTGGGAAAGATTTCTTAAACTGACACAAAAAGTACAAACTATGAAAGACTATGAAATTTTACCACATGAGAATTATAAAGGTCTGTAAAACTAAACAAGTTAAAGTGACACATTGGAAGCATATATTTATAAGATATGAAACAAAGGGTTAGTATCTTGAATATATAAAAAAGTTTAAATGGATAAAAAAAGTAACGGAATAGACAAATAAGCTGAGGATATTAACTGACAATAAACAGAAATAAATGAATCAATAAACAGACTTCTATTCAATTGTATAAAGAAAATGTAGCTTCTTCATTTCACATAATTAACTTAGTCTTCCTTACGAGCCTCTACCTTACTGGTATGGGTGATTGGAGGCTGGGAATGGGAAATATGGGCACTATAAAGTTCCCAGATAAGTGAAACTCAACATTTTTTGTTCTAATTCATCTTCAGTTAAGATACCCCCCCAACCTCCCCCAAAAAGGACTCTGACTGTCAAAGGAAGAACAAATATTATTTGATGCAGTGTCCTTAATAAGGCAAGAAATTAGACCAGAACATTTCAGAAAGATTTCCAACATTAGTTGAAACCTTCATTTTAACCAACTGATTAGAGAAACTAGAATCCAGATTACTTGAGAATTCTCATTAAACTATTACCTCATCTGTAAAATGAGAAAGGTCCACTAGAAAATTCATTCACTTATTTAGCAAAGACTTATTCCCTGCTGAACTTGTGCCAAATGCTATGTTTTGGAAATATAGATATGAATAAAACTAAGTCCCTGCACTCATATTGCGTATAGGTTATTAGGAGGAAAAAAAAGAACCTTGCTCTTAGAAACTCATTATGAGATTGAAAAGCTACAGACTGGGGGGAAAAAATGTGCAAATCTTCTGTCTGCTAAAGGACTTTAATTCACGATACGTAAAGAACTCAAAACCCAATGACAGGAGAACAATCTAAATTAAAAATGGACAAAATATTTCAACAGACATTTCACCAAATAATAGACACCAATGCAAATATGTACATGAAGAGATGTTCAACATCATTACTCATTAAGGAAATACAAATTAAAAGTATAACGAGATTCCACTACAAACTTATTTGAGTCTCTAAATTAAAAGAGGCTGACCGTATCAAGTGTTGGCTAGGATATGAAGCAACCAGAACGCTTACCCACTGCCAGTGGGAATATAAAATGACACAATCGCTTGGGAAAATAGTCCAGTAGTTTATTTTTTTTCTTTTTAAAATTTTATTTATATATTTGGGGGGGTGGGACAGAGAGGGAAGGAGTCCCCTTGACCCTACAAGCGACTCCATGCTAAGCATGGAGCCCTACACAGGACTTGATCTCAAGGCCCTGAGATCATGACCTGAGCCAAAACCAAAAGTAAGATGCTTAACTGACTGAGCCACCCAGGTGCCCTAATCCAGCAGTTTTTTAAGCAGCTGTCCATACCTTTACTATTTGATCCAGTTATTCTACCCCTAGAGCATCTGATCTTACAAATATGTGTACATAAATGTTCACAGCAGCCTTATTTGCAATAACCAAACCATCCAACGCCCATCAACAGGTGAACAGATAAGCAAATTTTGTTTATATGGCCGTATAATTGTGGTATAGATACAACCATACAATAGTATCACTGAATAATATTCACCAAAGAAAAGCAATGAACTACTGATAAACGGATTAACAAATTTTTAGTAGTGATGGCATGTTCATTATCTGGATGTGGCGATAGTTTCATGGGGGTATAAGTATGTCAAAACAAACAACTGAAAAAAAAAACAAACAAGAAACATCCTTTTTTTAAAATAACTTTTAAAGAAGATCTTTTTAAAAAAGATTTTTATTTATTTATTTGAGGGGGGGAGGAGGAGCAGAGGGAGAGGGACAAGCAGGCTCTGTACTGAGCGCAGAGCTTGATGCGGGGCTCAATCTCCAGACCCTGAGATCATGATGTGAGCCAAAATCAAGAGTCAGATGCTTAACAGACTGAGCCACGCAGTCTCCCCTAGATTCTTAACTATAGAGAACCATTTGATGGTTCCCGGAGGTGAGGAGGTGAGTCAAACAGGTGATGAGGATTAAGGAGCACATTTGTGATGAGCACGGGGTGATGTAGGCAAGTGTTAAATTACTAGATCATACACCCGAAACTAATATAACGCTGTATACCAACTAACCAGAACTAAAATGAAAACTTAAAGTAAAAATAAATAAATGCAAATAAACTACAGTGAATAAACAAAAATAACTTAAACAATTGTATACTCCAAATACAGGCAGTTTATCGTTATGTCAAGTCTACTTCTTTAAAGGTCTTAAAAGGCTCAGACACCCGAGTGAAGAGTCTCCCCCTTCCACAAACTCCCATTTCTCAAACTGCTCTTTCATGGCTTCTTTCTCCCTGTCAGAATGTCCTTATGTACATTTTATCTTTAAGTGTCTGAATTTGAATAAAATTGTTGATGAGGGCAAGGAATGGGTACAGATTGGGTCCTGGGTCTCTCTGGCCGGTAGAAAAGGGAGCTTTGATGGGCTTTAAGAACACAAAAATAAAAACCTTAAAAAGGAAGAAAATCATCCTGATTTATTACTCATGTTACAGCGAGCAATCTGGCAAGAAACAAAACTAGCAGTTAATCTGCCAAGCAGAAAAAATGCAATCCCTTTGTTGGTTGTTATGAAGCATTCGGCTGTTTTATGGTGGGAGTCTATCAAATTCAATACATTTTACATGATTGCAAATTCCTTAAAATATGAAGATGCTGTAACAGTGTAACAATGAGGGACTGTGATACTTTGCAATAACAAATTTTGTTATTCTTTGTAAAATCTACTGTTTTATTTTTAATAGTAATGACACGAATTGCTCTCAATGTTACTTTAATATAAATGAATATGTGAGCTTTAATGTGCATATGAAAAGATAAGAATTGCCTTCTTTCAGAAGTGTAAGTCAGGCATGTAAAGTAACGAGAGAAGACAATCTTATGGATAAAATGTATCTATAAATATCTATGATAATTGACAATAAATTACACATTACCCTGCCCCCACCTCTACCCGTCAGTGTTATGCCCTTAACCAAAGATGTAGGATGAGAACAGATTGTACCATTCTTTATCTTTTCTGCATAAGCTCTGTTAAATGCAACCGTAAATGGAGCAGCTATTTTCAGGGGTAATGTATGATGACACTTGGGACATGCCTAGAGTGTTTCAATTATCGGCAAGTAGCCTCGCCTGGAAGTGGCTTACTCACTCACTTTTTGGTTGGGTCTATAAGGTGACCATTTATAACACTTCTTACTAGCTATGACTGACCCACCCATAGCCCACTGGCCTCTGGAGGGCCGATGTCCCTGCAGCCTCACCCTCAGGTCCCTGCTTCTCTACCATCACCAGACACCCGCCCTGCCTCCTTCATGATGTCATCCTGACCCAGAACACATCTGCCTCTCATCCCATCCCATCTCTGCCACTCTGAGCTCTTCACCCACTTGGGGTCTTTCAATCTCAATCTTTGTGCTACACACTAACCACTGAACCAAATTTTTCTAGTGTTTTCCCACATTCCATGTGACTTGGTTGTTCTCAAGCACAAAACCTCATCCTCAAAATCTTCCTGGTGCCGTCTTCTTTCTCCATCGCCAGGGTCTGGGGCCTCCGGGGGAGAAGTCTTGCTCTCCTGCTGTCTTGTGCCTCACTGCTGCTTCCAACCACTGTTCCAAGTTCACCCACTGCTCCTCCATGGACGTTCAGGGCACTGGTGACACCATTCTCTCCCTTTCCTCCACCTTAGCCACAAACCTCATTTCTCCGCCGTCATTCTCAGAACCTGCCTCACCATCTGGGAGAATAACTCCCCCAACCCCTGGGTCTTCCCCAGGTTGCCTAGCCTGGTCTAACACAGGAAAGGCCAGGTTCACCTCATGTCGGTCACATGCACTTTGAGATTGCCCTGCTCAGATTCTGAAATAGCCACTGCTAATCACAGTTGACTGTCCACTGTCCCTTCACTTTGCTGTCCCTTCCTGCTGTTAAACCTGAGCACAGATTCCGTGTGGTTAATACGATCCATGATCACAATCAGCAAAATGAAGATGAAGATATCTAGTCATCTGGACTGAAAGGCTGACATCGTGAGCAGCTTTGAAGATCTGGTTTATAAGCTAAAAGTCATAAAAATCAGGAAAACAGCCACTGTCTTTAAGAAAGAAAATCCTCCTTTCTGATTTAGCAAAGCAAGTCCATCTATATGCTAATTTGAATTTTTATCAGGCCCTTCACCATCTGGCTCCAACTTCCTTCATTTCCTACTCCCACGCCTTCTCTCTCAATCCCACATCCCTTCCTACCCCCTTGCCCTGCCCCTCCAGACACCCCTAGTTGGCTTTTCTTCGTAGGCATGTTGTTCCTGTGTTCATGGCCATCTCTCTACCAGAAGGCTGGATCTCCTTGGCAAATTTCTCTCTTTGCTTTCATCAAATTTAAATGTTACTTTCTCTTTGAATCTTTTCCAGATCTCTTAGGATTCTTCACTCCTAATAATCCATGTATTGAGTGCTTGTTACATGTCAAGCACATTCTAAGATCCAGAGGTTCATCAATAAACAGATGAAAATCCCTGCCCTCCCGGAATTTACCTTCCACTGAGACGAAACTGATAATAAAACAGATGCAGTACGTTATTTACTAATAACAGATTCGGTTAATGTGTGCTACCGACCAGGCTTGAAGAATGAGTGCTGAGAGTTAGTATGAAAACAGGGTGGTCTGAGATGGCCCCACTGAGGGGGTGACCTTTAGCCAAAACACCAAAGGATCTGAGAACTCAGTCTGCAGCTGAAGGACAGCGAGATCAGGGTTCACCACTAATATCTTGATGTGCACAGTTGGACTGTGAATTCTGTGAGGAAAGAGACTATTTCTGACGGATGTTTGTGCCTCCAGTTTCCAGAATGCTTCCTGGCCATCTTGTAGGGGATGAAGAATGCTGTTGGAATTCAAACGAATACCTACAGCATGCTCCGCTTCTCCCTGTCTGTGTATATTTCACATTCTCAGGTGACTTTTCTCAGAGGTAACGTTACAAATAGGCAACTGAGTGAAAGATGACAAACTTTAATTACCATGAAAGCAACACACCCCATGCTTTCAGCACTCGTTGTAAAATAAACAGTGCAAAGGTAACTGTCCTTTCTTGGATATATCGAACCTTAAAGCTAAACTCTTGGCCTTCACCAGCATATTTACAAGTGTCTAGTAAAATGCAAAGGAAATTGATTTCTTTGGCATGGCATTTCATTAATGTCAAAGACCAAAAGTTTTATGCCCTGCATTATCCTTGAACTAGAGGGAGGCGGTACACTACTTTAATGGAAAACCACTGTCGGTGCAGTTTGAATGGATTCTGGGAACATAATGGGGTTCCCCTTTCATAAAAATAGCCTAAATTTTATGTTTAAATGATAGGACTAAGTCAATAAATGGCTACAATACCCACTGAATGCAGCAAATTAAAGCGTGAGACCTTACTGACATAGGTCACGTGCGAGTCTCAACCAAAATACATCAGGAGCTAGTGACCGACTGACAACCATTCCACAAACGAAACCCTCACGGAATGAGTTAAAGTGACTCACAGGAAAGCACAAAGAAAGGTTTATCCCTACTGAGATGACATCACTGAAGAGTAAAACTATCTCTAGGATATCTGCGCCGATTACGTTGTTGGGGAAGCAGTCACATTTTAGAGTGTGAATGTGTGTTGGGCACTCACTCAGCAAGAGGACCTCAACAGGGAGGCAGACGGAACACACATGCAGGATGGGTCTTTCGCTTTTCAGAGCTTGTGGTTATGATTCTAAGGAAGCCCATGAACATAGACTGGAACCATGTTTTCATTATAATTAAAGCTTTTAGTCTCCTTGTTGCAATGACAGATTACCCACAAAACCTTAGAGAAAAAGAATGTTTGATGTAGGATACCCATATTACTCTCTGAATAAAATTGTTTTTGTATAAACATTATGGTTTTTATATCTTTGAAGGTTTTTTGTTTTTTTTTTTGTCAAAGCAGTGGGCAATACATAAGGGTCTTTCTAGAAGTCAATCAATTAGTAGTGGCTGGCCAGATCACTGTACTGAGAAGAATGTACACCAAATCTGCGATCAGCAGGCAAGACTGCTGTGATCAATTATTAATGTCTGCTTCAGGCGAGGGTTAATGTTATAACATATGCTATTCTTGGTTTCAAAGGATGATAATACATTATTGCATGAAATGCACATGGTTATGGAGGAGAAAATCTAGCGTGAGACCTGAAAAGTAGGGCGAACTAGCAGGAACAGAGTAGGCAAATGTTTTGTCCAGCTGTCCCCCCTCACTAACAGCTTCTCTTTTTGCTAAAATGTTGCATTTATGCTTTTGCTTGTTTGTTTTCATAAGGCAGGTAATTCCCTTATGGAGTACAAACTAGCTACCTACCTCTCAGGACACAAAACAATGAATGACACTGTTATCTGTTGAGGTTCCGTCAAGAAAACAGAATCTATTCTAAATATTTCATGCAGGAAGAGATTTTACGCAGGGCTTGGTAACAGAGCTCAACAATGTTAGAGGGTCATGTTCATGGGACGCGGAGCTGCTCTGCGCTATCCCAAAACCCAGGTTAGCAGAAGTTGAGGAACTGGATGTAGAGATCATCCGTCAGATGTTTAATGAGGAAACCCTGGATTTGAGTGTGTGTTAGATGAAGAGTATTTGTGCTATTAATCTTCGCATTCAGGATGGTGTTTGAAAGTGTGAAAGGTGGGTGGAAAGAGGTGAGCTTGAAGCCTAAGAGAGAACTGATAGCTGCAGGTGGATCGTGGCTCTGCATAGACGGCTCCCAGGGTCATATTCTGCTAGAACGGGCAGCCTGGGTATCAGCTGCAATCCTCCAGCCCCTGATTTGCTCCATCTCCATTACCCAGGAAAAGCTTACATGATCTTGCATTTCCCACCACAGTCTGTTCAAGGACCTCTGGGGCTATGTAGTACTTAAGTAATGACTACCACAGTCACTATCCCCCTTTTCCCTCCTACCCAAAGAGGACATAAAAGAGTAGTTTTCAGTTTGTATTTACAGCACAACTTTCTATCATTAGTGCATGCATTGAATAATTGTGATTAAACACACGTTTAAACTACTGTTAACCTTTCTTAATAATTACAGAGCTTAAAGGGACCTTGTACAATATAACCATTTTTATTCGTTGTCCAGATACTTGAAGACCCCATTATGCTTTTTTTCCCCCCGCCTGGCAAATTGACCTCCATTTTCTTTTAAAATCCTGTTCCTGCATAGCTTAAGGTCTCCTTTCCTTTCCATCTTTCATTTGTGTTACTCTTGCTGAGTGCCCTAGATTTAGGTGAGCTTCACTTGCAATCCCATCATTGAGAAATTGATGTTTAAGACATTTTTTTCTTTTACTACTGTTTTTCCTGTAGACTTCTAAATAATCAACATTCAAGATATTTCTGTAAGAGTCTGGACAAGATAAGAAAACCCAGGATTATGGCTACTATTTAACATTATTCTAGAAGTTCTACCCAATGAGATAATACAAAATAATAATAATGAGTGGCATAATTATAGGAAGAGAAGCAGCAAAGATATTACTCACTTTAAAAAATTGGAGACAAAAATTGAATCATGGTACACTATTTGGTCCAGCAATAAAAATGTTAAATGGTTTTGATAACGTAAATAGTGGCTACTGGCTTAAAAAAAACAAATGGCAATGTATGTTATTTTGGGAGGAAATGAGAGAATAAAGGAGAGGAGCTAAAAAAGCAAATTCTCATCCAGAAAATCTATAGAAATTTATATATCAGTATAATCAGGACATTTAGAAATACAAAGAAAAATACCAGGAAAAAAAATTATCAAAAATTGCTTATAGTGGTAGCTTCTGGGGAGGGGAGATGAGGTGAAAGGGCTATGATAGAGAGTTACTCTTTTTCATTATCAGCTCTTGAGTGTTATTTGCTATGGCTTTATTTAACCATGCACATATATATCTTGGGTAAAAAATAAAATCATGATTATCCATACAATGAAATAGTATGCAGTTGCTCAAAAGAATAGGGTACATGCCTATGTGCTAACATGAAAAATAATCTAACATATGGTAAGTGAAAAACATTCATGTTGCTGACTTTTTAAAAGGGATGGAGAAGCATTTTCTCTTTTTACTTTATACATTTAGACTGAAATTTTTACAACATGTATTATTTTGTAATTTAAAAAACGAGAACTTAATCCAAGAAAATCCACCAAACAGCTGCTAAAATTAGTGAAAGTGTCTAGAACAAGGAGAACAAAGACAGTAGCTTTCCTATGTGCCTTCAATAATCATTAGAACATGTAATGTGAAAATGTCCCATTCACAGCGGTGACAAAAATATAAAATACTAGCAAGAAGACAGATAACAAATGTACATAAGCTATAACATTTTATAGAAAGCTACAAATGAAAACATGTAAGTGGAGAGGTAAACCATGTTCCCGGTTGGAAAATTCAATATTGTAAACCTATAAACTCTAAAATTAATTTATAGATTCAATGCAGACTGCAACAAAAACCCCAATAGATTTTCTATGGAACTTGTCCAGCTGATTCTAAAATCCATCTGGAAGAGTAAATGTGCAAAATTAGCTAAGAAAATTCTGAAAAAGAAAAACAAAAAGGGATTTGCTTTGCTAGATATCAAACATACTATAAATTTCCAGCAATTTTTAAAAATCTGGCATCAGAGCAGGAATGAACAAGATGAATGGAAATGGGAAAAAGATAAACAAGCAATTCACACTTACACAGTCTGATGGACACATGAAAAGATGTTAAATTTCTCTGATCATAGGAGAAATAACAATTAAGCAATGAGCTACTTGTTGCCCAATTTGTTGGAAATATTAAGAAAAAAAAAAAAACAATACCACCCAATTCTGGAAGACACATGGGGAAACTACGTCCCCATATGCTATTGTTGTGAGCAACTTGTTGCAGCCGTTCTGGGGACAATTTGTTAGGAAATCTACATATTATGCTTAAACCTTGACCCAGAAATTCTATTTCTAGAACTCTATCCTGGAGTTATATTCATATATGTGCAAAAAGATACATGTACAGTAGTATCTGACAAAAAAATCCTGGCAATTACCTAAATGTCAATTGTTATGTTAAAGATTATGAACTCTGTAGCCATAAAAACAATGTGGTAGAGCCTTATGCATCATATGGGCAGATATCCCAGGGTATACTTGATACTGAAAGTGGGAAAAGCAAACTGCAGAACATTATGTATAGCAAGAAACGAGTAATCTATAATCTGTATATGTATGTACATATGTACATAGGAAAAGATTTGCAAAAACATACATAAAATGTTTAACAAACTTTTGTTCTGCAAAGGAGAGTAAGACTGGGGTAGGACAAAGGCAGAAATTCACATTCTAGTATAAGATTGAATTTTTTTTTTCCTCAGGGCAGAAATGTTGGCATCCACTTTTAATATTAAAAGTATTGTAAACCAATCTACCAAAGAAGAAAAGCCTATGGCAAGCATATGTTCATCGTCTTGTGTTTAAGCTGAAACTTTTTGTAAGAAAGAAAAATTGCAAGTAGTACAGAATTGAAAATTAAATGTTTAATTTTCAGTATGATCATTACCTTTTACTTTCTCTTTTTTCTCCACTATGATATTTAAAGTTTGCATGGAAAAGAATAGGGAGAGGGAAGGAAATAAGGAAAATTTGAGTATTTCCACAAGATGTGCAAAAAGTCCAATTGTGTTCTTACTGCATAAAGCGGCTAGAGTGGAGGAAAACAATGGCCTTGAAAGCAGCCTTTGGGTTGTCATAATACAGACCGACGGGAATTTGAGTTGGTGTAGCTCCCAAAGCTTGGAAAGCACCTGCAGCCCTCCTTGGGCATGCGCGTGCGCACAAGCGCACGGACACACGTGCACACGTGCATGCATACACACACACACACACACACACACACACACACGACAAGACGCGGGCAAGACCAAACTGCCCACTCAGCTTTCTCTTAGCCCCTTTTAGATTTTGCCATAAAGAGGTTCCAGACCAGGCTTCGCCACTATGTCTTCCCTACTACATGCCAACGCCTTTTTGTAAAACTGCAAATCGCCATACAAATTGTTAGATGCCATTATTACCAGTTTCTGCAAATTACTTTTTAATGCTTTTCTTCCTTTCTCCAATCAACCCCTTGCTATAAAAATAAGTAAATGTCAGGAATTTAAACAACAGCCACCACCCCTTACCTAGTACCTTGTATGTGCAAAACGGCACGATAAACTGTGGAAAAACACAAGCTGAGTAAGACACAGGCCTCACTCTCTAAAAGCCCTCATGACGTCCCAGAGAGGACAGCTATGTCAACAACCACTTTACTATCAGGCTGAATCTCATAAAGGCTTTAATAACAGGGCAGCTCACAGGGAGGAGGGTGATTTCTAACCAGATGGGCTCCAGAAGGCCTCATGTGGAAAATGACTTATCATCTAGGGCTTGAAAAAATGGGGGAGAAGGATATTCCAGGAAGGATCCAAGTGACAAAAGGCTTAAGGGTGAGCCCTGCCAGAACGTGGTGGTGAAGCTTGATGTGGAGGGAAAGGCAAAAGCAAAAGGAGGCAGACAGAACTGGGAATCCCTCCTAAAAAAGAAAGCTGGAGCACAAGTTCTCAATAGCATCCCAGTAAATGTCTCCTCTTATTTGAGGATTCTCTTTTTTTTTTTTCTTGGCTTGGAATTTATTTCTTATATATGGGAGCTATGTAATACGAAGACTTCACTGTATTTCACGGTATTTGCTAAATTGGGCATTTTGAATCAAATAAAAAAAAAGATTTGCTATTCCCAAATCACTTCATTTGTAATCTGATCACAAAAAGAAAGGTGATTCCCGCTTCAGACCCAGAGGGAGAGTGTATGTATGGGGTTGGGGCCACCAGGGGAGATGGTATTTCAGTCCTCCTTAGCTTTCTAAAGCAGCTTGGGGCACAGGAGAGGGGGAGCCAGCTCCCTGATGGGAGCTGAGGAGGAAGGGCCCAGAGCTTTCAACAGCCAATGGGAAATCAGAAATGGGGATATATCCTGTTCTATGGGCAGATTACAGATAAAGTCACCCGGGGACTCTCTGGAAAGCATTTTTATTCAAAGTCCTATTCCCAAAGTATGCATACACATCCCATTAAGCTAGTACAAAGCTACCCCATGCAACTCCTTGTTTTAAGGCTGAGTAAGGCAAGTTTATTGAATCCTATGTCATAAAAGTAAAAATTAAAAACACTCACAGAAAGTAATAAGATCTTAAACAGGGGAAAATGACAATCCCTTCATAGTCTTTGGTTAAGCAGCCTAGGAAGGCAAAAGCACCATGGAAGGTGAAAAATCATTTAACTGTTAATTTCTAAGACTTCCCCAGAAAAGAAAGACCTAAGAACTATCTTACTGGATTCTCAAAAAGAATATTTTCACACTAGAGATATCTCCTTCATTGAAAGATGATATCACATCAAGGACTGTCTCGGAAAAATTATGTCAGTTGACATTTCAGGGACCGCAGCTGTGGAAATGGTTTCTGTGGCTGGTTGAAGGGGCTGACTCCAAAGGCAGTGGGAAGTCATCCTCTAATTATATCCGGCCTGAATCCTGACCGTGGAGTTGATTGGTGAAAGGTACACAGTAGGAATTCTGCAAGCACTGGTTGGCGGGCTGATCTTCACTTATCTGATGTCCATTCTTTCTAAAATAGGGCTCTTTTTCTCTTCTAATTATAAAAAGACTTCAGCGTCAAGGGTAAATTTTTAGAAGGTACAAAAACATTCAGAAAGGGAAAGAAAACTCACCCATAATCATACCATGCAAACGTAACAACTTCTCTCTTTGATGTTTCGCTCCTTCCCCTACGTTATTCCAATACTTTCAAAACATTAATTTATAAGATTCATCACAGGGTGTATCCGACTGACTGGTATATATAAAAAAGAGACCTATGCATGTGAAATGAAAAAAAGCAGCACCCTGGAATAATCATAGAGACTACATTAAACTATGTTTGTAGATCCAGTTGCTTAAATTTTATCTCCAAATGCAATAAAGGCAATACAGTAGAAAATACAATAAAAACATTCTTTTAGGGGAAGATATTCATTACCAGAACCATGTTTCACGGTAACAGTGCAAATGCCCATTCTAGTTAAACAAGGTTGAGTGATTCCCCACTTGCTTCTCTACAATCTTGGGACACGATAAAGAAATTGCTACCTAAGTACATTTTATAAAGGTTACAGTAGGCCAAACTCAGAGAACAAAGGAGATAAAAAAACAATAATATTCAAAGCAGCATTGGAAGGCAACATAATTTAATTTCACAGCAGATGCCTGCTTTGTGCTATTTGTTTTACCTTTTGTAGGATTTAGGAATTTCTAATGGCAAAAAACAAACAAATAAAAACAAAAAAACAAAACAAAAAACCCAAAACACCAAAAATCTAGATACTTCATGCTTTTGAATTTGATACACGTATCAAATATATATTCGATTTTCAATTAATTCTGCAAATACTCAGTTCAGTCATGAGAGATTAGAACGAAATGCCAATTAAATTTACACATGATGGTAAATGTTTCTGGATTTGTGTTTTTATTTATTTTCAATTTATGGAGATCCTGTTTGCTGACTATTAGCATAAACGTTCACTTAAAAAGAGTCCTTCAATAAACACAATTGGCATATTTCGAAGTGAGTTGAGTATTTTTCTATGAAAAGATCACAAACAAGCCCATCTCTGGGTATCCATGAGAAACAAGTATGATGGAGGAAATCTGTCTGCAAAGTACGTGGACCTCAAAAGTATCAGGACAAGTTTGACCCACTCGGAAGATGGCTTATAGTATATTTATCTCTGCTGGTCTCCTGGAGTTATAATGATTACTGTCAGCAGGGATGCCCTTTCCTCTGGCAGAGCTGACACTGCTGAGTACAAATTAAAGGGAAATCAGATTTTTTAGTCTCTGAAAGGGTGGCGGAAGTGGGGGAGGGGCAGAATCTTTCCTTCCCTATCTCTCTTCTCACTGTTTTGAGTTTGTCAAGGAGACTCACACTAGAAAATTTAAACAGAGTGGATGCACACTGAATGGGAGAGTTCTCATTGTGCAGTAAAGTGGTGTGAGACAATTACCCACGTTTCTCCAGCTTTCTCCACCCATTACAAAGACAAAAGACATGAACTCCAATCCTTCTCAGCTGAAGTTTCTTCTCACAGCTTCATCTGTGAGAACTCAAAATGTATTCTGTGACAAATTCCCAAAAGACAAAGAGTGCAAATTTCATTTAAAAAAAAATGGATTCCACATGTAAAAAACTCAGAGACATGGATGAATGAAACAATTATAGAATTCTTTATCATTGGAGGTTTTTGTATTAAGGTTTCAGGATTCCATTGTGGGAGAAACAGTGACATGTTTTCAAATCGCTGATGAAAAGCTTAACATAAAGGCAATATTATTCATTCTCGTATTCATGTTTCTCCAGCTTCATGGTAATTCGCACTAAAAATGAAAGTCAACCCCTATTCTGACTAGATCCTTAATTGCGGTGAGGTATGCTAATGTGGTAATGACATATTATCAGATGTTGCTTTTACAAAATATCCTACAAGACAGTTGCTAGTATACTGTGAGATATTAATAATTAAAAACAAATCACACTTGTCAAAATAAATACATCTGTCTATTACAATATCTTTGTTTCTCCCCTTGCACTTGCTTTTCTGAAATGGCAGGTGTCAACCTGGGTCTTTTTGTTGTAGGCGACGCACCCAATTATGCACACCTTTTGGAGGGGACCTGACAGCAGACTAAAATGATTAAATGCAGGCGAGAGTGATATAGCAATAGGGAAGAATTCTTTGGAATTCTTGTTCTGGGACAATCAAAGACAATTGAGCAAGCCCCAGAGTAGAACTGTTCCATCAGTGATATTCAACCCAAGCCTTTGGACCCTGGACATTTCCCATCCACAGTAGGGAGCTTGGAGTGAAGACTACTGACACACAGATGTGCAGTCATCAATAGGGGAAGGAGATCAATACTCGGAGAGGGATTTCATTTACTACACAATTTACCACGCAATTCAGTGATGAGGTGGCTCAGTTTCATATTGAGCTTCTAAATCCTTCATGAATTCAAAGAATTTTCTTACATAACAAAATGGAAATTAACCATTTCCATCTGTTTCTAAGATTTCTGCATCCTCGTTGGTTTACATTTTAAGAGTAAACTGGAGAGCCAGCTTATGAGTTTAGAATGAGGTCCTTAATTGCCAAGCGAACTGGAGTGTCCCAAACGCTTACCTAGAGCACCCATCTCTGAAAGGGATAGTTATAACCTCATTTGTTTTCTGTTCCCAGTTTGATAAATTACAAATGGAATGAATTTGAGCTGTTTAACTGAGAAAGGTGAGTAAGTCTATAAAACACTATAGTTCTTTCATCGTTCACTTAATTCGGATCATTACACGAAGGAAACACCACTTACCAGCAAGTATAGCTAAGCGGTTACTCTTATCCTCCTTCCTTTGGCTATTATATGGGTCACCTGCCCTTTGCTACTGTTTCTTCCTACTCTTGTGAGGATATGAGACATGATGAAGGGGGAGGAAATGAGTGGAGGAAGCTCATTCATTAATCTACACAAATGAAAGGAAAATGGGGAAACCATGGACTTAAGCGTGTCCCAAGCTCTCTTAATTATAAAAGCAGTGTAAGTTCCTGTTAGCAAATGAGGATGCCCTGGGTAATCTCAGCACTTTTCCATGCAGCAAGTCCGTTTTCTGCAAGATGGGTTTTATCTTGAAAGTGATTAATAATTTGACAACTAATAACTACTTTCAAGATCATACGATATTCCCATACTTCTCAGACATTTGAGAACTTTTAGAGAAACACTTGCCTTCAAAAATTTAAAAGATAATGTCTTCCATCACAATATAAGGTGTGCTTTCCAGAACATTTTATGTAATTACTACTTCCAAGTAAAAATCACACTTTTTTAAATTTTAAAATTCTTCGGTTAAAAAAATCTGAAGGTAAAGTCACAAATGCAAATGCATTTTAATGGTGACACTTACTTGCAATCTCAAGATTCCTTTTTTTTTTTTTTTTCATGGCTGTTCTTGCCTGGTGGGTAGGGGGAAAGATTGGTAAATTTTTTTCCTAAAGGGAATATACATATAAACTGCCTATTGCCATCCAGAACAGGAGCCCTGGTAGTCAATCTAGAAATTTACATCCTCCTGATCCCACAATATTAGGGACCATTCTGTGTCTAACCTCACTGAGCACCCTGACACAGAGGAAGGTGACCTAAATGAAACTTGGGAGATCAGTCTTGAAATGCATCCCAAGGAAAACTTGACCTGATTTCCTAATTCCTACAGATCATGAAACCTAAAGGA
This sequence comes from Ailuropoda melanoleuca, assembly GCF_002007445.2. Classification (NCBI taxonomy): domain Eukaryota; kingdom Metazoa; phylum Chordata; class Mammalia; order Carnivora; family Ursidae; genus Ailuropoda; species Ailuropoda melanoleuca. Next base: position 92,008,245 of record NC_048227.1, on the reverse strand, counting down.
CCAAGGTGGGGGGTAGTAGACCTTGGCAGTGTCTCTTTCACCCGGCACTGGTTCAACATGGTGGAGAGACAGGGTGCCCAGAGGATGAAGGTCTAGGGAAGGGAGGAATTCTGGCAGTCACTCTATCAATCCTGTTCTCCAGGGCAGGCTGAACTTCCATTTTAGTAAAACCACCACCACATCAGACAACAGTCATGACTTCCTGCACTTACATGTCATATATGTCAAATATGAAAAGAGATACAGGATATGAAATCATTGAGATGTTCACACATGTATAGTTCCCCTTCTTGCCTACGTGTCCTTCCACAGGAGGAGCTGGACCACGTCAGCATGTCAGAAGTACAGGCACATTTCTAATTCAAGGCCCTCAAGACCCGTCAGCTCCGCAGCAACCTCAAAGCTTCCTGTCAATGTTGTTAATGGCAAATCAAAGCGTGTGAGTGTCTTCGGTCAGGGCGCTCCTAATAGCATCGTGATTGCCAAGTGATTGAGAACAATCATAGGGAGAAGACAGAAATGGCCTATTAGGACTTCGTGGCCATCTCCCCTCCCTCCCCACAGAGCTGCTTTCTTTCTGCAGACACAACAGAGCAGTGACCTACAGGAGGGGTACTATATAGCTTTCCCTAGTTCCATGTTCGGCCACCATGAGTTACAAAAGTCGGACACTGCAGGGAGGAATGGGAAACACACCCTCATGCTATAAATGTGGATGTACCCTATTGCTGGGTATCTCCAAAGATTTATTCAATAGGGCTTATTATTTATACTCTAGATGTTATTTCTCTTATTTTTAATAAAAGCAATTTAACAAAACTTCCTAAATGGAGTTCACTCATTCTTGTATACTCCAGAGGAACCATAGGAAAAAAATGTTTACTTCTTTTCTTGATCATCTTTGAAATTCCTTTATCTTTCTAACAAACCACCTCTCCACCATTCAAACTATCCCACCTGATGCAAAGGGAATTTAAGCTAGTAGAGAAGGCTGAAGTTGATGTAAAAAAAAAAAAAACAAAACCAAAAAACAAAAATACAAATACAAATCCTTTTGTATTTATTCTCTTCTCTCAATTACATGATCTTTTAGGGGAATCTTCTGGGTCATCACTGATAAAGCTTCACTGACAGCAAAACAATCTATACTAAACAAATTCACAGAACCAGGGGATGGGGAAAAAAAACCCCACAATATCTCAGACATGTCCCCAGGACCAATAATATGGAAGTTATTATTTTTGTCAATGTTCTGATAACATGTCCTGCTTCCTAACTGTATTTGATTAGGAAACTCATTTCCCCAAAGAGTACCTATTAACCCATTAACAATTCACAGCACATCAACTATCACTTTCCAGTTTTAAAGCTTGAGACTTAAAGATTAATTTTTAAAGCTGTTAGGAACACACTGGTGTACAAGTTTCAGCCCATTCTGTTACAGTCATAATCTCTGATCTTTTCTAAATGAACAGTGGCCTTTGAGAAGGCATCTTCTATGCTCATTCTTTTATTCTGTATTAAATGCCCTCAGTCTCAGGGTCTACTCCCTACTTTGGTCCTGCGAGCTCTGGAGTAATTCCCGCTCATTGAGTAAATTACATCTCTGTGCCTGTTTCCTCATCTCTAAAAGGAATACAGTGATCGAATTAGCTGGTCCCCAAAGGGTTCAGCATGTCTCTCCCAGAACACTCAATAAATGTTAGCTATTACTAGCATCATCATTACATATCCGAGGAAGATCGAGATCAAGCCCCACAAAATAAACTTGATCCTCACTCACCTTTGACCCCATTCTTATCTTCATCCCTCTTGCTCAATGAATGGTCTCTATCACCCACATTCTGACTTAAAAGTGGAAAAAACCATGTTATCTCAGCAGGAGACAACAGCCTGGCTCTTGAATTTCTCTAATCCTCCCACTCAATTAGCAAATCATTTCTAAGTGCAGAGGTGGGCAGAAAACTGCGAAGGTTTTTAATGGCCTCTCTTCACCTTCTCACTAAGGCTTGCTACATTGCGCGATCAATAGCATCAATTATCCCAGTTGCCACACCAACCATCATTTTGTGGGAAAGATTCAGTAGAGACAATCCACATTTAAACTTGGTCTTTCATCTTGGGCACTACTCGTTTTGGTGGCTTAAATACAGCCTACACCCTCTGCAGTTCACAGGAAGCTATGAAATAAAACGGATCCTCCAGCTATCTTCCCGGCATCCTCAGAAACACAATTGTAGTGAAACACATTCAACGTGCCCAGCATCACTGGGCTGAACTGGGACATTGGGCTGTTTGGTAGATGGGCCCCTGGAGGGGCTTCTGGAGAGAGTCCTGGCCTGATCTCAGGGGCCACCGGACTGGCCTGAAACGTTTATATGATGTGTTTGAACAAAGTGACGAGGACTCTCTCCTAAGTGTTGTGGAAGCCCCCTCTGGATGCATGTGAAAAAGATTTTCCCCCATTTTTAAAGACCTTTCATTTAGAAGGAATTTTAAGTAATACTAAAAATGCAAAAATAAATATAGAACAAAGAATATCCATCTACCCTTTGACCAGATTCACCATTTTTTTTTTTTTACCATACTACTTTATTTATCACTTGTTCTACCTCTTCCTCATTCCCCTCCCCCCCGAACTATTGAACTATTTCAGGGTAGGTTACATACCTCTTTATCCCCAAAATAGTTACATATATCAAGTCCTTTATCATGCAAGAATAGGAGTATTCTCTTACTTGGCAACAGTAAAGTCACCAACTTCAGTAAGTTTTACATAAATACTGTTCTCCAACCTACAATTAGTATTCCAAGTTTTATCGGTTGCCTCATGTATGTCTTTTATCCCATTTTTAAGCCCTCCAGTACAGGATTTGGCCTACAGTCAGATTATTTTCTTGACCTCTCATGCCTCGACGGCCTTTATTCTGGAACATTAAGCAGTCTCTTATAACTTTCAATTGTCTTCTACAGAATTGACATTTTTGAAGAATATGGTTCCCTACAGCTTCATTTATTATTTATTTTAATAGAACATTCCTCACTCTAAGTGTGTCTACTCTTTCTCACGATTAGACTCAGGTATCATTCTAGGCCAGAATACAGCTTAGGTGATGTGTCCTTCCCAGTATCACAGCTTATGATGTACAATGTCTCATTGATGATGTCAATTTTGACCATCTGGTCAAGGCCATTGCCCAATTTCTGAACTGTAACACTGCTATAGATTTTCACCCTCACCACTAATTAGCAGTATGTGGGAAGACACCAAGACCATACAAATATCCTCTTCCTCCTCATCAAATTTTCTCCCTAGGGATGCTTGGGTGGCTCAGTTGGTTAAGCCTCCAACTCTTGGTTTTGCCTGGGGTCATGATCTCAGAGTCATGGGATAGAGCACCATGTTGGGGTCCGTGCTCGGCGGGGAGTCTGCTTGGGATTCTCTCTCTCCCTCTTCCTCTGCCTCTCCCCATGCACTCTCTCTTTAGCTCTCTCTAGAATAGAATCTTTTTAAAAAATTTTCTTCCTAGATTTAGTATAGATTGATGATTCTTGCCTGACCCCATCTTTACCATAACTCTTCCAGCTCCTGCACACCCTCCGGCCTTCCCCATTCATCACTCAGCCCTCAGCTTTCTACTGCAAGCAAGACGTTCCTTTTCCCTCATTTATTATTGTGCTTACCTTTTGGTTACTGGTGGGACTGATGGATTCCTATTATTTTTCATGGTTTAAATTCACTACTGCCCTTAATTATGTTGATGCTCACGCTGTCTAAGATATAGCAGGAGAACCCCCTTTATGCTGGTTTCTATGTCCTTGCAGCAGCCCCCCATCTTTGTTTAGTACCCCCTTCCTTTGTGGTAGAATAAGAATATTCCATTTCTTTTACCCACCCTACNGTCTAAGATATAGCAGGAGAACCCCCTTTATGCTGGTTTCTATGTCCTTGCAGCAGTCCCCCATCTTTGTTTAGTACCCCCTTCCTTTGTGGTAGAATAAGAATATTCCATTTCTTTTACCCACCCTACCTCTGTCTTGTAATCAGCCATTCCTTTCTTTTTCAAAAAAAATTTTTATTTAAATTCAATTAGCCAACATATAGTACATCATTAGTTTCAGATGTAGAGTTAAGTAATCCATCATTTGCATGTAACACCCACTGCTTATCACATCACATGCCCTTCTTAAAGCCTATCGCTCAGTTACCCCAGCTCCCCACCTACCTCCCCTCCAGCAAACCTCAGTTTGTTTCCTGGAGTTAAGAGTCTCTCATGGTTTATCTCCCTTTGATTTCTTCCCATTCAGTTTTCCCTCCCTTCCGCTACGATCCTCTGCACTATTTCTTATACTCTACGTATGGGTGAAACCATATGCTGTCTTTCTCTGGCAATCAGCCATTTCTTCATCGATCTCTGATTCCTTAGAGTGGGGAACAGAGATGAAGCTAGGGAGGGTCATCGCTACTGAGGTTTTTTGCTTGACATGTTCAGCAAACAGAGCTCAGAAATACATGTAGATATATGCATACAGATACAATTATATACAAATACAATTATACATGCATATGTACAAAAAAACATATATTTTATAAATCATGAATTCACCCAGATACTGCCAGTTCTTGCATATCCCCATGGGGGCGCTTCCTTGTCTTCTCCCATTCCATATGTGTGTGTCTATTCCAAAGCGAGATCCCAACAACAACACACTTATTTATTTGCTTGTTCCGATAGCATATCTAAGATAGCTTGAAAATTGCTTTGCTTAATCCTAAAACAAACATACTAAGAGAGGTGAGGATTTGTTTGCAACTGCCACTCCACCTTTCCCAAGACTGAGGATACTAAAATCAAATCTGTGTTTCTCAGATACACGGATCCTCCCTTCCTTCCTTTTCCCTTCAGTGGGGTTTAAATATTTATTATGAAATACTGTTTCCTTGTTTGCAGCTTGCTTCCAATTCTTATTTTATTTTCTGAATTTGTATGCATTAACATGCTTTCAAAAGTTAAAACATAAAGAGATATACTCGAAGAAGAGTTCTTTCCTTCTGTATCCCTTCCATCCTATTCTCTACTCACCTCTTATTGATAAACAACCTCATTGTTTTCTGATTTATTCTTCCTGTGTATCTCTTAGTAAAGATAAGCAGAAAAAAGTATGCTTTCTAATTTTTCCTTCTTTCATACATAAAAGGCACACTAACATAGTCTTTTGCACATAGCGTTTCTCATTTAAGTATATATCCTAGAAATCACTCCATTCTAGAGATCTACTCATAAGTTTTTACAGCTGTGTAATGGTACAGTGTGTGAATATACTATAGTTTATACAACCAATCTCTATGCTTGGACACTTTAGTTCCCAGTATTTTGCAATTACAACAAATGCTTCAATGAACAGACTTACGCATATATATTTTGTATTGTCAGAGGTTTATCTTCAGGGTAAATTCTTAGAAGTGGGATTGCAAGGTCAAAAAGCAAGTGCACATATTACCAAATCCTCCTCTGTGAAGATTTGTACCATTTTCTATTTCCATCAGCAACATATAAGAGCACCTGTTTCCACACAGCCTTACCAAAAGAATATATTCTCAAGCTTTTAAATTTGCCATTCTGGTAGATAAGAAATATTACCTGTGTTGTTTCCATTTGTATATCTGATCATGAGTAAACTCGAATGTCTTTTCATATGTTCTTTTGTGAATTATTTGTTCGTGTCATTTGCCATTTTTTTCTATAGGATTTTTGTTCATTCCCCCTTAATTTTTAAAAGTTGATTCCTAATTAAGAATATTAGCCCTTTATCTGTGATAAATCCTGAAAATATTTTCTCCCAGCGGCCACTTGTCTTTTAACTTCTTCGTTTATGGTTTTTTCCCTTTTGAGTGTTTCATTTGCTTTTTGATACTCAAAGCTTTTATTTTTTATGCAGTTTTATCTTTTGTTTTGTTATATTAGAATTTTTCTCCAAAGAAGACATAGAAATGGCCAACAGACACATGGAAAAAATGCTCAACATCATGCGGCATCAGGGAAATACAAATCAAAACTGCAATGAGATACCACCTCGCACTGGTCAGAATGGCTAAAATTAACAAGTCAGGAAATGACAGATGTTGGCGAGGATGGAGAGAAAGGGGAACCCTCTTGCACTGTTGGTGGGAATGCAAGCTGGTGCAGCTACTCTGGAAAACAGTATGGTGGTTCCTGAAAAAACTGGAAATAGTGCTACCCTATGATTGCAATTGCACTACTGGGTATTTACCCCCAAAGATACAAATGTAGTGATCCGAAGGGGCACCTGTACCCTAATGGTTATAGAAGTAATGCCCACAATAGCCAAACTATGGAAAAAGTCTAGATGTCCATAGACAGATGAATGGNATAATGCCCACAATAGCCAAACTACAGAAAGAGTCTAGATGTCCATAGACAGATGAATGGATAAAGAAGATGTGGTATATATACACAATGGAATACTACTCAGTCATCAAAAAAATGACATCTTGCCGTTTGCAATGACGTGGTTGGAACTAGAGGGTATTATGCTAAGTGAAATGAGTCAACCAGAGAAAGACAATTATCATATGATCTCACTCATACGTGGAATTTAAGAAACAAAACAAAGGATCATAGAGGAAGAGAGAAAAAATAAGACAAAATCAGAGAGGGAGACAAACCATAAAAGACCCTTAATCATAAGAAACAAATGAAGGTTGCTGGAGGGGAGAGGGTGGTGGGATGGGATAACTTGGTGATAGCCATTAAGGAGGGNAAGAGGAAAAAATAAGACAAGACAAAATCAGAGAGGGAGACAAACCATAAGAGACCCTTAATCAAAGGAAACAAATGAAGGTTGCTGGAGGGGAGAGGGTGGTGGGATGGGATAACTTGGTGATAGCCATTAAGGAGGGCACATGATGTAATGGGGAGTGGGCATTATATACGACAGATGAATCACTGACCTCTATCTCTGAAACCAATAATACATTATATGTTAACTGAATTTAAATTAAAAAAATAGAATTTTTAATAATCATTGAAAGCCTTTCCCTATACCCCGGTTTTAGAGGAATTCAGTCATGTTTCTTCCAGCATACATATACTTTGTTTATTTTTATTTTTTAACTTTTAGAGCTCTGAAGCATTTGGAGTATTCTTTTTTTATACATGGTGTGAAGAATAGATCGAATTTTACCTTTTCAAAATGGCTATTCAGTTGTCTCAACACCAATTTTTATATGAAGACCTATTCATGTCCATGATTTAAGATACTACTTTTATTTTATATTGGATTTCTATATGTTATTGGGTTATCATGGAGTTATATTCTGTTCTAGTGGCTTCTGTTTTATGGAGACAGATGCTGTGTTTTTTGGTGCACAGATATTCATAATTGTTATAATCCTTGTGCTTCTCAGGTTATAAAGAGTTTTCTGTCTTATTTAACGCTTTTTGGTTTGAAAACCTATAAGAGTTTTGCACTTACGTGATTTTAAATGTCACATTCATTGTACTGTATGATTAACACATTTTTTGATCAGCAGCACAGCTTTGTACTAGAAAAGTACAATGACAAGTAATTAATTGGATGCGTGATGTGGAGAGTTTCCAACCTCTTCTGGGTACACGGCATGGTAACCCTAGAGAAGCAAGGAGATATTGCCATTAATAAGTTACTGAAGTGTGCTTTTGCGTTGTTTGTGGTGGCTCTAATTACATATGGCAAGAGTTGACTTCGTTATACAAATTCTAATTAACATAGTCCCTTTGAATGTCTTTGTCTAGAAATTTGGTTTTCTCTTCATTTAGCCATTCGAGTTTTGTGAAGTTTAAAGATCTTACAAGAAAACTAGGACAAAGTATATATGTAGGCGTCATTATTGTTTCATAAGGGAACATGTATAGAAATAAAAATAATTGAATTTTTCAGTTTGGAAGAGACTACCTGTGACAAAAGTGAGGCAGCAAGGTGAAAGGACTTGCCTCGTCACACAGCTAGTTAGCCCCAAACCCCTCCCATACCGCAGACTGCTTCACCAGTCAAGCCCTCTTTTCATGCTTTCATATTCATTTCTGTGCACCTCAGAGGGCTGTCTTCACTTTAGAAATACCTTGCCAAACGAAAAATTTGTGCCCAAATAAGCCTATAGGACACACAACGTGCTTTATTTTTATCCTTTTTTCATGGGCCATTTATATGAGAAATGAAATAGTCAAAGAGTACCCACCACTTCTTTGGGGAAAAAAAAAAAAACATGGGAAGGGCAAGAAGAAGACAGAAGGAACAGGGAACAGGTGAAAGTGGATTTCAGTGCCTGCAAATAGTCCCTGGGCGCCGTTATGATGCCTAAGCAGGCGGGTGACGTGTGCGTGGGCACTCGCGGTCCTCAGCCCTGGGGCTCGTCATTCTAGTCAATCTGAAGGACCCCGATGTGATCGCCACCGATTTCCAGGCCGACCGAGAAGCTCCTGCTGGCTCAGGCAGGAGGATGGAGGGCTAACCAACACGCGTGTCTCTGTGTGTGTGTGTGTGTGTGTGTGTGTGAAGAAAAACTAGTCAAACGAGCCAGACTGAAAATCATTCTGAGGTAAAAGCTGTTAAGAGTCATGAAGAAAAAAAAAAAAAATCTCGCCTGCTTGCTCGCAGGCACTTCCAGCAAAATAGCAGCAGCAGGCGCAAAAAGCAGAGGCTCATCTGAAGGAAGAAAAACCAGACCCTAAAAATGCTCAGACGGAGCAAAAGCCGTGTCCTAGAAAGGGGTGTCCTGTGGCAATGCAGAATGTAAGTCCCCAAGAGTCACTGAAACTGCGCCCCGTTTCTTTCACTCTCTCCCCCGGTTCCAAACCTTGTAAATCTCCAGGGAGCTCTTTGTGCAGAGAGAATTTCTCAGACTACTTCGCAGGTAAATTCATACATTTATAGGAAGACATGTGATGATGGTGTGTTTATGTGTGAAGGAGGAACAAGGAATCTACTGGCCTATTTTCAAGGGAGAAAATTCAAAGAATGTTCACATCACCACCTACGGACTAGGACAATGCCTTCTGGAATAATAAACACTGCACCTTTCATAGATTTTCNTCTCCCCCGGTTCCAAACCTTGTAAATCTCCAGGGAGCTCTTTGTGCAGAGAGAATTTCTCAGACTACTTCGAAGGTAAATTCGTACATTTATAGGAAGACATGTGATGATGGTGTGTTTATGTGTGAAGGAGGAACAAGGAATCTACTGGCCTATTTTCAAGGGAGAAAATTCAAAGAATGTTCACATCACCACCTACGGACTAGGACAATGCCTTCTGGAATAATAAACACTGCACCTTTCATAGATTTTCAGACTGCGATGCAAAATTCAATGATTTATTTTTAAAATCCCTATCAGGATTGTTTCATCCTGCAGGAGAAAATTCCCATAAGTAAAAGGGATTGCAAATGAAAAACGGAAAAAGAAAAAAAAAAAAAGACAAAAAGGCTCATTACAGAATCCTCAGTATCCGGAGAGTCTATTCTAAGCTGTTTATTAGATTCTTCTTGTCATTCTCGACTGCATCTTCCAGGCTGTGCTCAGCGTTGTAAAAGAACAGGAGAAGCGTGAAGTCTCAAAGGCAGCTCCTCTTCTCTGCACCCATGGGAATATCTTAGAGCTCACAATGGGTTAATAAGGAAGCCCAGATTCTTGATCTCATGGATAAAGAGCTCACCAATTAACAAGCCCACAGGAAAGCACAAAGCAGTTTCATATCAAAACAGAAAAGCCCTGCAATTTGCAACTGTCCAAGAAATGCATGAGATATCAGTAAATAATGGAGAGGAATAGAAATTTTGAAATAGGCTCGGTGCATATTTAAAAGTGCCTTTTTCCAGATAAATAATTCTAGATGAACAATTTCATACACACAGAACATTTGAATAATTCCATACAGTCCGTTTTGCCAGATCTTTCTGCCTAATTACAAGTCTTTGAACCAGACAACGGTACTTGAAAGATCAATGCCTGGCTGCACAAAGCATATCTAAAGCGTAATTAAGAGGACTGCTGGACGGAGCAATAGATAACATGCATATGGATGTGTGAAGTCTTCACATGTACACACTTTCTATTTGTGATATGTGCAGGGGAGACATATATTTCCACTGTCCTAAATGTCTCTGGCTGCCATTTTATAAATGAAAGAATCAAATAAAATGGAATTTTAAAAAAGCACTGCAAGCATGCGTTAGATAATATTTAAATTTCTGTGCATAAAATCAACTTAAACTGCATCTGGGAGTATTTGTTGCTGACCACTCTGTTATTTCCTATTTAGACCAAAATTTGGTGTTTCTGGGAAATATGTGGATTTTAAATAGGAGCCATAATTTGTTCAACTTGCTTCTCATTTTCTAATGCTAAATTAAGACAGTAAAACATTAATACCTCGGACTACTCAGAAGGTGTGTTTATACTTTTCAGGGAGGAATATGGTAGAGTGTGTATTGAAGTGTGGGCATTTCATTTGTGAACTAGGAAGTTATGCTTAATCTCTGGGAGGCAAATCAAATGAAAGTCACAGATATTGGGTGTTCTCAGTTCTCAGGGGAGGCAGGTCTAATGACTGCAAGAGATGACAGGTTAAAAAAAAAAGGCATCTAAGACACTGGCTGGCACCAAGGACATAAATAATAAATAGTAAATTAACGTGGACCCGATAAAATGACAGGATTCAGCAACATATTAGATAGGATAAGAAAAAGTGTGAAGTGTCAAAGATTGCAGGAAAATGAAAGTTTATGCCTTGACTGTTGGATAATAGACTGTTGGAGTTGCAAAGAGTCATAGAAACAGTCTGGCCCTATACACACATACTACAGAGTGAATCAGGATCAGAGCCACGAGAGGCCACTGAAGGCTGCGGGCTGAAGAGCGCCTACCTTCTTCACCATTTCCACTGAGCCACAGTGTCTCCGATGCCTACGTCTCTCTCACCCAGTGCAATTTTCTTCAGTGGTACTACAGAAAATTAATGGGAGAAAATAGCAGAAGACATCAGACTCTCTACTTCGTTGCCCTTTCTTACGTGTATGTTTCTGCTAGATTGAGAGGAGACCGGCAATGGCTACAAAACACGTATAAAGTGGTATATTCATAATATGGTAATAATAATGCTTATTAAATCAGAGGTAACATTTGGACCTTATGATGAATCCAAATGGCTTTCATTGCAATTAAATAAAAGACATGTAACCAGAGAGAGGACACACTTTGTATATTTGCAATTAAGGAGAAAAATACAAAGCAACTGAGTAAGAAATGCTCTTTTGTCTCCTTTCTCTTTCTGCTCCTACGTGTCAGCCAATTAAGATGTAGTTAGTACACACTTTTATTTATCAGTATGTTGAGACAGCAATGGTTACTAAATGGCAAAAGGTAAAATCAAATTTGTATTTTTTGAATAATGAAAGGATTGTTCATTCGTTACCAGGGGGTGCTAGGCTGGGATGGGAAAGACTGAGCTACAGCGCTGTGACCCCCACTCACTCACCGGCAACCTGGGGCACAAAAAGCTTTGGACCTCAGCTTTCTCCTCTAAAACACTGACACAGTTGAATCAAGAATCTCTAAAATTTCTCATAGCTCCCTTATTCTTCCATTACTCTCTCCCTCTATTTTTGTTCTTCATACAAATGTTGAATTCTCAAAAGACAAGAGACTCTCAGAGGAAAGATATTAACGATTAGCAAGAGAGAAAGTTGTAGTGGCTACAGTATGTCAGGATTGTGTGTCAATTTCAAGGATCCAGAGTCTCCCTGTCCCCAGGACACACCCTGGACTGTAATTATTTGCAGTGTTTAACCAGAGAGCTGTAATTACCTTCTTTAAAACAGAAAGAAGATTGACTTTTCTAAATTTGATTTTTGGCTGAAAGTCTCTTTGCCAATTCCTTTGGACAATAAATTCTGAATAGTGTTGTTTTATATCTCCCAGACAAATGTTTCTTTCATGAAAATGGGTGGGGATGAATGAATTTCAAAATGTCATCATTTAAGCTACCATTTATTCTACTCTATTACAAATTCAATAACCTTGAACCAGAGTTAATAGAAATTCATGATATGTAATAAAAATCAAACTGGCCTCAAGTTCCCATGGCTTCAAATACGACTACAAACTACCAATTCCTCAATTTCTCTCCCCAGCCTAGCTCTCTCTACAGAGTTACAACCAAAATCACACAGACAGACCTCTCCACCTGGATGCCCTACTGGACCCTCAAACTGCACAGTCTATCCATCATCTGCTTCCCTCCCTCCCAAACCAGCTTCTCCTTCAGTGTTCTGTGTTTCCATGAGTGTTCCTGCAATCCAGCCTGGTGCCTGAGTTTGGCTCCGTGACACCCTCTCCATTGCCCCAAACACTGTTGACTCAGGCTCCTAATGCATCCAAAACAATTTAATCTTCCGCACGAGTTGCACCTTAATCCAGCATTCTCAAGTGCAAGTCTGATGACTTTCCCACCGAAAGTTCTCATCCTCCTGAGCCTTTGGCAAGTTCCTGATATCCCATATGCTCTGCTCCCTCTTTACACTCTTTGCATATATCATCCCTTTTTAGTGGGAATGTCCTTTGTTCCATTCTCTGCCAGGCAAACCCCATTAATCCTTTGAAACTCACCTCAGCCTTTCTACTGCCCAGCCTCAGCCTTCATGGACTGAGCATTTATCTTCCTAGAATATGCTAGGCATCCTTCTACCACAGTCCCCACTGCATATGGCATTAAACTGCTATTGGACTGTGAGGTCAGAAGAGCAGAGTCTGTGTTTTATTTACACTATCAATTAATGCCTGGCATAGAATAAATGTTCAATAAATGTATTGAACAAATTTGTACATGGCAATGGGTCTATGAGGTGGGTAATCCCAGTCCAAGGTACCTGGGACAATTCAGTTACAGCCTTGCTGTCCCGGCCTAATTAGTCTCTCACAAAAGTATCCATGGGGGATGATAAATTTTATGGTCGCTGTCTGTCAGTCAAAATACAAGGTACAAGTCTAGCCTTATTAATTACCAATATCATTTAAAGGACTTGTCAACACATACATAGGGAGAAATCTGGGAAGGATGACCACTGAACTATGTTCTTGCCCAGGTGCTAAACTTTCAGGTGACTTTTTACTCCTTTTTGTTTTTATTAATTGACTTTCCTTTCATTCCTTGCATATGCCTCGCTGTTACAAAAATAAACCAGCTTTGCAAAAGCCCACTGTCTAATTTATTTCATGTGAATTTTTAAAGAATATTCAGCTTTATCTTTACAGCTATGGAAAATGCCAAGATTTTTCAAATTTTAAGTCAACTAAGCATATGACAAAATGGTCCCATCGTAAAGATAAAGGACATCTGAAGTTTGTGATTATATTCACAAATAAGTCATCCAAACCCTCATTCCAAGAAAAATGAAATTAAATGAAAATAAAATAAACAGTCCTGGTGGTCAGACATTTGGTTGGAAGCTGCTACCCAGGGTCGGCTTCCACAGCTGGTGATGAGAATAAATGCACAGACCAAACTTTCAAATAGTAACAGCATATGGAAAACATTAAATGGAACATAAACATTGCTAATCAGAATCCAACAGAGGTAATCTAAAAAACATCCTCTTGTGTGAATATGCTTCCACAATCAATTCTATTTTGCAGGGCAATGGCTTTTATCAGTTCAAACAGCTAAAGCTTAATGGAATGTTAGTATGGGAGAAAAGTAATCATGTTTCCTATCAAGTTGTTATAGTCATTAAACATATATGGCAAAGCATCATTGGTCAAGAACTTTTAACTGGTACTTAAATATGTGCTAATAATAAATTTTTGATCAGGTTACAATTCCAAATAAAGTTCCAGGCCAATTGCTTTTAATTATCTTCTATTTTCTAGCTGACTTGCAGATTCCTCAAAAAGAGAACAATACAAGCCCATTTACTCTGCCAAAATAGAGATATTTACGAAATCATCTCCAGCTTTGTAGACCTGAGGTTGAAACTGTCGTTTACATCTCTTCCAGAGTTGACAATTTCTAGAAGAGGAATGGTTAGTAGGTCTTGTACATCAACTGGAAGGGGGATGATGGTAGAGTACATCTTGGTCTGTTGGAGGCTTTGACCTTTTTTGGCAGCGGACTGAGAAACATAGCAATGTTCTCCACAATCTATTTCTCTAAAACAGAAAGAAAGCCGGCCTCAGAGATAGAAGTCTCCCCCACTAACTAGAATCAAGCTAACTAGTTGATGATAATAGTAATGTGAAGTTCCAGGAATATGTGTTTAAATTCCGTCATATCACATTCATCAATTTACTTAAATCTCTTGAAGAGTTCCTACAGAACATTGGGTTTGGGTGAAATCAACAGTCTGTCACCTAAATTATAGAGCATTATATCTGAGATAAGCTCAAACGATACATTTTCACCTAATTTCCTCTTGGCAGATGAATTTTGCTTGCTGGCAATGATATTCCACTAGCTCAGAGTGACATCATGCCGGGGCCCCGGAAGACTCGATGAGAGCAGTCTTCAGTGAATCACAATGTCTGGAACTAATATCTGAGAGAGATTATGCTTCTTCTCAATACCTGCCCTCTTCCATACTTTCTATCCCTTTCTCCACACTTAACAATCTTTTTGTCCAGCACAGAGTCCTCCCTGGAGCGTCAAATCAATATCACCAACTGACTTCTGGGAATTTCCACTTGAATATCCCACTGGAACTTCATACTCAGACTCAACCCATCTAAATCGGATGGCTTAATCTGCAACCCCCACCTCACAGCCAGTTTTTTCAAACTCTGAACCTTTGTGAATGGTTTTACCATGTGTACAATTAGCAAAGCCAGAAATCTTTACGTTATCTTTGATTATTCTTTTTCTCTCTCTCTCACTCCTTCATCTACTTAGTCACCATTTTTGGTTTATTCTACCTTCTAAATGTTTCTTGCATCATCTAATGTCAATTCCATATCACTTCCCTGTTTTCAGTCACTATCTCCTCTCCTGGATTACTCCAATTAGCTTCCTAAAGGTCTCCGTGCCTCTGTTACCACCCCTATAACCGGTGACCTCCTCAATCTGACCTCTCCATATTGTGCCAGACTGATCGCACTAACACTCAAATTATCAAGTCATTCTCCAGTTTAAAACTTTTTGTGCAGGGGCGCCTGGGTGGCACAGCGGTTAAGCGTCTGCCTTCGGCTCAGGGCGTGATCCCAGCGTTATGGGATCGAGCCCCACATCAGGCTCCTCAGCTATGAGCCTGCTTCTTCNGACTTAAATGTAAGACCTGAAACCACAACTCCTAGAAGAAAACGTAGGGAAAAATCTCCTTGACATTGGTCTCAGCATTGATTTTTTTGGATATGGTATCAGAAGCTCAGGCAACAAAAGCAAAAATAAACAAGTGGGACTCCATCATACTAAAAAGCTTCTACACGGCAAAGGAAATAATCAATAAAATGAAAAAAAGCAACCAACTGAGTGGTAGAAAATATTTGCAAACCAAATATCTGAAAAGGGGGTTGATATTCAAAGTATATAAGGACCTCCTACAACTAAAAATCAAAAAAACAAAAAAAACCCCAAAAAACTCCAAATTACCCAATTTTCAAAATGAGCAAAGAACTGGAATAGACATTTTTCCAAAGAAGACATATACATGTCTCCACAAGTACATGAAAAAGTGCTCAACATCACTAATCATCAAGGAAACACAAATCAAAACCACAGTAAGATATCACCTCACATCTGCTAGAATGGCTATTACCAAAAAGACAAGAGATAACAAATGTCAACAAGGATATGGAGAAAAGGGAACCCTAGTGTATGGTTGGTGGGAATGTAAATTGGTACACAGTATGGAGGTTCTCAAAAACTTAAAAAAAGAACCACCCTAGGATCCAGCAATCCCACTTCCAGGTATACAGCCAAAGGAAATGAATCCATTATCTTGAAGGGGTACCTGCACTCCCATGCTCATTGAAGCACTGTTCACAACAGCCAAGGTAAGAAAACAAACCAAATGTCTGTAATGGATGATGGGATAAAGAAAGCATGGTGCACGCACTCACGCTGGAATATTATTCACTCATAAAAAAGAAGGAACGCTTGTTATTTGCAATAACATGGATAAACTTGGAGGACATGATGTTAAGTGAAATGAGCTAAACACAGAGAGACAAATAATGAGCTCATTTAGATGTGGAATCTAAAACAGCCAAACTCATAGAACCAAAGAAAACAACAGTGCTTGCCAGAGCCTGGGTGGGGGTGTGTGCAGATAGGGAGATGCTGTCCAAAGCGTACAGACTTCTAGTTACAAGATGATTAAATCTTGGATCTAATGTGTAGGATAGTAATTGAAGTGCATAATACTATACTGTATATTTGAAATTTCATCTAAGAGAGTAGATCTTAAGTTCTTACCACATACATACGAAAAGGTAACTATGCAAGGTGATAGATGTGTTAATTAACTTGATTTTGGTAATCATTTTATAATTTATAAATATATTAAATCATCATGTCTACAGCTTTAAAGAATCACATTGTACTGCCTAAATATATGTAATTTTTTTCCTTTTTCTTCAAATTCTTATTTAAATTCTAGTTAGTTATCATAAGTGTAATATTGGTTTTAAGAGTAGAATTTAGTGATTCATCACTTACATATAACACCCAGTGCTCGTCATAACAAGTGCCCTCCTTGATACCCAACACCCATCTAGCCCATCCCCCACCCATCTCCCTCTAACAACTCTCAGTTTGTTCTCTATGAAGAGTCCCATGGTTTGCTTCCCTCTCTTTTTCCCTAAATATATACAATTTTTATTTGTCAAACCTCAATAATGCTGGGAAAAAAATGAACTCTGCCCCTGGCCTTATCTGTCTAGTTTTATCTCCTTTTGCCCTTCCCCACCTCTATCTTGAATTCTATCATCAGTTACACAAAAGATCTATGACCTCATAGGTTTCTTGTCCTCCCTCATTTCTGGGCTATATGTCCCATCACTACCCTCTTCACTTGGTCAACTCCTACTCATCCCTCAAGCCCCAGATCATGTTACTCTCTAGAAGCTTCCTCCTCATATGACCTCCAAAAGCATCTTATCCCTACCCTCATCTCTTGTATTTTAATTTACATAGAGTATATGACTTCCACATTTGTCTCACTCCCTATGGGCTTGCTTCGTAGGGCCTAGCAAGTCCCTAGAAACGTTATGTATTCAATAAATGTTCGCTAACTCAAAGTCTGAGCTTCAGAGCCTTTTCCTCTTATACAATGGCTACTAAATCCTATGCAAGTTACCTAACTATACTGAACTCCAGTATCCTTTTAGCAAAACAGGATAATAATGCCTATCTCACAAGGTTATGCTGAAGGTCAAAGAGCTCACATGTACAGCACTCTTGGCACAGAGCTTGACATTGATAATGATCCTATTCTACAAACTGATGACCCAAGGGTCACTCACCTGTTCGATGTAATTTGTTAAGCTCAGACTGTTATTTAACTTGGAATGGTTTCGTATAAAAACTTGAGGTTTTACTTCATTATGAAACAAGGCTAAGAGCTGATAGCCCTTGATTTCTCATGAGACATTCAGCCAGAGCCAATAACATCAACCCTTCCTGAACAAAACACAGGGTTCCGTTTGCCACAGGCCTCACTAATCCTTATGATCTTATCCCTGACCTGCTTCTCAGCTTTAGACCATCTGTGCATAAGACCTTTGCTGTACAAAATTATAGAAGACACTTGGAGATGAAAAATACCAGCACACATGTACAAGATTACACCGCTACACTGGAATTCAATGTAACTGGCTCTCTTTCTCCAGATGGTCTACATGTTTAAGCTGCAGGGAAATTGATCAATATTTTCAGCTATCGAAAAATTCAATGATTCTAACCCGGGGGTCAGCATTACCACCTCAAGCAGAGGAAAGGACAATGTTCCTTTTGTTTTAGAAGCAGACTGTATGAACTTAGAGAAATGAACCTGGGGAGTGCCTCTTTGAAAACAATTTCCAAACCAGCTTCCACAGGTGGTGCTGACTGGCATGCTGACCTTGCACAGCCCAGGGAGCTGGCCTTTGCTCAATTTCTTAAAAGAAAGATGTCAGGCCCAGTGAGCCCCAAGGGGGAGATCAGTGTTCCTCCTTGCACTTGCCCTCAGCTGCTAGTGGCATTTCTTCAAATCATCCAGGCATCCTGTTGTGCGAGGTGGGGGGTGAGGGGTGCGCCAGCCTTGCAGCCCACAGAGCCTCTGATTGTGGAGTCCTGGACGCTGGTGTTCCACACCATATGAAGGGGGCTTCCCATGTGGTCTCTGATGTTTGGTTTTGTTGTGTCTCTTCACAGAGTACAGAAACCTGTGTGAGCAGCCTGACCCCAGCCCCTGCTGCCCTATTTAAAGCAAGCCTACCCAGCATGCTTCAGTAACAAGCTCAAAATTCAGGGTTGCTGGTCAACGCTAATTCTGACTCTGATCCTGGTTTATGATTTGACGAAGGGCTCATCAAGGGGCTTTTAGGAATCCCATTTCTCTTTGATGTTTTGGACAATTCCTGAGTTAAAATATGTGATTCACATACATACAAATATATATGTACATGAGAGGGCTTATAAGTACACACATTATAAAATCATGCTTTAATGATAATCTAGTTGAATGTAAGGACTAGGAAGCATAGTGGTCTTGAAAAAAAACCAATGGACATATTTGATAATATCTCCGCAAAAAAATTAGGAAATGTATTTATTGTTCTGACCAAGTTCTTTAAGACTCCCTAAGTCTTGAAGAGATACTGATGCTGTCTAGAAAAAATTTGCTCCTTCAGTCTCATAGTAGAGGTCGTATTTCCACGAAAGTATTAA
Source organism: Ailuropoda melanoleuca (assembly GCF_002007445.2). NCBI lineage: Eukaryota > Metazoa > Chordata > Mammalia > Carnivora > Ursidae > Ailuropoda > Ailuropoda melanoleuca. Next base: position 91,989,332 of record NC_048227.1, on the reverse strand, counting down.
CTTTATATAAATAAAGTACATTAGATCAGTAAAGAAACGTTAATGACAAAATAAGAATGAATTTAATTTATTCTAAAGATTTCAAAAATATTTCCTCAGAAACGCAAGTAAAATGTCTTTGTCCACTAATCTCTAATGTTTCTTGGAGTACCCAATTCCCCTCTCATGGCTTCCAAACAAAGACACATTAAGAGAAGACTTAATCTCAAAAGGGCAGAATTCCAAGTCTCGTTGTCTCCTCTGGGTTTAAAAAAGCAGTTTTCTAATAGGAGCAGCGTTTCAGGAGCAAAGACTTCTGGGCTTGTTTTCTACATTTTACAGTCAATAAGAAATATTGTTTATAATTTCACGGAAGGTAAAACATTTCACCAAAGGCAAACATTCATCATGCGATGAATCAACATCCAGTCACCTTTATCCCTATTCACATGCAAATAACGTCCCGAATTTCCTACTTGTCATTATATGTGACATTTAAACGGAGCTACTTTGGACCTACAACACTAGTTAACCTCAGGCAAGTTAAGATCCCAAACAAGCCCTTCCTAATACGTCAGGAACTCATAATCTTTTTCTCTTTTCCTTTTAGCAAAGCCTGCCGAAGACCAAATTCTGCGTGACAAAATGTTTCAGAGTACATACTTTACCCAAGCAGAAAAACACAACTTAAAATTGCTTCTTAGTGGTAGATAAGTTACAAGTCTAATGAATTTGGGATGATTTTCCAGTTGGGGATTTTATTCTCTTCCCCCTAAATGTTTCCCCAGGGTAAGAGAAGTAAAATTCAGATCAGACAAGTGGTCTTTTAAAAACTATATCAAAGTTAAATGAAGGATTGGAACAACTACATAGTTGGATAAAATTAACTTCCTTACTGTGCTTTTTAGTTGATCTCATCTCTATTACCTTAGATAATTAAGAAACAAAATCTATCTACAAAATTAAAAGGCCTGTAAAAGACTCATCTAATTACTAAGCAAATATTTAATTCCTTTTAAAAAACTGATGGAATGTTGAGGCCCATAAAAATATATTCAGAAAAAAATAGATCAAATATAGAGAAAAATATAGTGGATATATAAAGTGTAGAACATATATTAAAATATCAAATATAGAGGATATATCTGAGTTAACTATAAACAAAAAATACATTCTTAATTTTCAAAAAGCAGCATTAACAAACGCAATGAAACAGTCTTTTCAACTTACCAATAATTTTCAGGAGCTCTCCCTGTATAACAATTTAAACTATTACTCAGGCTTCATTGTCTACTCCTCAAATAGAACTATGTCACTTGATTCAGTCATTCTGCTGAACACCTTTCATCGAGCACCTTTCACTTAAGACCTCTACTCCATGCTTTTTACAGAGGTGTTTTCTGGTAATCTGATTACGCATCCTCCCACCAGCCCCTGCTGCCCTATTTAAATCACCTGGCTTTATCTTTATGTCCTGGTCCCGTCAAAACAGAAAACTATGATCTGCTGCCGAAGCATATGGATATTTTTACTGAATCCATACCATTCACTCATGAACACTGCTCGAATTATTACACTCTTCTCTTTCCCCATTCTCAGGCTCTAGTTAATGGGTAGAATTTCCCATTGGTCCTGCGTCTGTGTAAAAAGCCCACAGACTGGCTGTGGCTCCTGTGGCACCAACAGTGGCAAAGTTTGCGGACCCACACCCTCAAGCTACTTCTCAGTTAACTGCCAGTCTGGGATAGCTAATTATATAGAGGCGACAGCATGCTTTCATTTGTCCCCTCATGAAACCTAAGATCTTTTCTTTAGTCCAGCGACATTGTTCTCTCTTTTAACAGCTTTTTAAAAAAAAACAACAGATATTTGAGAACCTATGAAAACCCTTTTCTCAAGGGTACGAGTCTGAGCAGACCTCTCTCCCTGGGCACATAACAAAATTAAGCCTTTAGTTCAGGGTGAGCCTTGTTATAACAGGCGTTGTGCTGTTCAATGTCATTCTGAAATCGCACACAGGTCCCATCGCAAAAGCCCATGTAAGCAATTTCAGATTGTTGCATGTTTGACAGCAACATTGTACTTCATCAGCAAGGGCTCTAGGTAAAGCCCATCAAATAAGATGGTAGGATATATTGGAAAATGGAATGTGACGATGGTGGGAAGATTTGATTTTATTTTTCCCATCCCAGCTGTAGGGATCCAGGAGACTGGGAATATCTCTAGAATCTGAATAAAACTTGTCAGGATTGAGTTCTGGGTTGAGGAGGAAAGGTCCGCCTCTGGCCCTACTCACTTCAGGGTCCTCCCTGCTGATCTAGGTCCTGAAAGGAAAGATAACTCCACCGGCAAAACCCACGGGCAAAACTAGTGCTGACGATGAAAACCTGCTTCCACCATCCATGTCTTGAGTCGGCAGAGTTGCACGCGCTGGTGTAAAGTGAAGGTCTGGGCAAGAAAGACGAGTGACAGAACTCTGAGCCCTTCCCTGCACTCTGATCTCTGGCCAGACTTTCCCCGTTATGACTTCATTTCTCTCTGCCAAGCAATTCTTTCCTTCCAATGTATTCTTGAGCTTATCCCGGGACGAAGCACAGAGCCCTGTGTGCAAAATATCAATCTCTTGCAGGTGCAAAATGCCAGCACTAAATAGCTCAGTCTCTTCAAAAAGGTGAGTAAATAATTATTCCCGTGTCCATCGCCACAAGGAATTGCAATATCAAATAGAATGTCAAAGCAGAGAGCGTGAAATAGATAGGAGCCAGCTAAGCGTTCCTCGCGGAATAACGAATACATTTGTTACTACGTCATGATGCATTTACTTGCTAGCTTTCTTGTATCTGGGGAAGTAATCCATACCTTCGCAGAGTTAGGCACACCTAAATGGTCTGTGCTTTCTGTTTCTCGTCAGTGACTCTATTCCGGGGTGACAAAGGTGCACATGGCCCTGGAGGAAATGGATAGGTTTTGACCTTCCATAGGAATGTTTTACAGAATTAGCTTTGAAGTTTTATAGCCTCGGTTTGGGATTATTTATAGTAAGGCTGGGGTTGCAGAGCTATTAGAAAGAAAACAAAAAGTCAGTTTATTTGCTCTCACATTGATGTTTCAATAAAACCCGCTTTGTTTTCCTGATCTGTAAAATGAAAGGGTGGGGCTGCGGGACTGAAGCCCTCAGTGCTGGGAGACTTCTCTCAGAAAGAAGGTCTTTCACGGAACATGCAAATGAGGACCTTGCAGCTTGAATGTAAAGGTCACATCTTCAAAACGCAGGGCCTGAGGAGAGTCATTCAGCCCCTGAATAAATGACTTATTAACCTTGAGCATTGCCATGATCACAGTGTCATCTAACTTGGACTTTCAAAGACTTCTAGAATCATCTAGGGTAAGTCTCCCATTTCACAGCTGAGGAATCTGAGGCCCAGAGAGGTGACATTTCTGCTAATGGGGCCCTTATTCAGGGCCTTTCTCCCAGCTCACATATAGAATTAAATGCACTAAGGAGAACAACGAGGAGCACGAGAAAACCTGGAAACTAAAATCTTTTTATCAGCTTTTTAAAGTGAGAAGGTTTAAAAACAAATGGATTTCTTTTTAACTAGGAAGTAATTACAAGTGCCACACGCATTCTTACAGTGGGCTGCAGTCTAGCTCATTATTTTCCTACAAAGAAAAAGGCAAAAAACATTGTGCGATGTGTGTATAATAACCTCATTGTTCACTTTACAGAAAACAAAAAGCAAAGTTTTAACAAAAGGTATAATTCATTATTTCCGAATCCATACGAATTAAAACAGAACAATAACTTAGGAAAATAAATCCCACATCTTCATGTTAGACTGTCATTATTATAACAGAAAACAAGTACCCTAAGAATGTGATTTTCTTCTAAGCAACTTATAACTGAATTAAGTGAAAAATCATTTTAGTAAACACATCATGAATTCAGATTCCAGTGAAACAAACAAGATTTTTACCGCCAAACTCTAAAACTTATTCAAAGTTAATAGGTAAGGTGAACAGATTCTGTATTGCACGCCTCCCATCAAACGCTATAAATGCAACGCGGAAGTCTTGCAACAGCGTGCAGGGCAGAATACCAGAGAAAGCTCACAGCAGGGCTTTGAGACAGCTGGATGTTAATCATGCACAAACTCTTAAAAATTTAGGATCTGAATCATCATTTTAAAACACACTCTCTATAGACATTTTGAAATTTTATGATGAGAGAGCGTCTAATCATCCAACCATTAAATTTTTGAGCGAAAACATTTCAAAAGGCAGGGGGAGGAAGAGTGTCAGAGAGTCTGTATTCAGGCAATAACCAAGTTGGAGAAGCAGCCTGATACGCAGAAGTCCTAAAACACGCTCCAACTTCGGCCTCCCACCTGAACACTGCACTTTACCACGTCTAGAAGGTCCATCTTCCAAATGGGGGTGGACTTGCTTGATCACACTCGTTGATCACATACATTTCAGCCAATGAGTCAGCTCCTAAATCGAGCTGCCCAGCAACTGGACAGGGGATGGTATCAGGTGCTGCTGATGCCCAGTTTCATGGAGAAATGGGGAAAAGGAAGTTCTTGGGGAAATCTCCCAAGGCTGGACCTCCAGCTTTGAACCAAATATCTTAGCTGTAAGAGCTGAACATTGAGCAGGCTGTTCTAGGCAGAAAACTGCAGGGTTCAGGTGAAAAATCTGGACTTCTGGATGCTATATCCAGAAATGCTCATCTGTCATTGTCCAGCTCTTATTAATGTCTCCTGGATGTGAAAGCAGGCTGACAGAGGATTAAGGAGGCCAAACTTACTCTTATGCAATTTTTAAGTTTCAACAAGAGTTCAATGAATCTTCAAAAGGCTATTTGAGGAGTTGAGGAGGCAGAACAAAAGAAGCTAACATTAAATTAAAAAATACTTAATTGCTAAGCAACAAGATAAGCATCTGAGTGATCTTCTTAAAGACAAAGTTCCCAGGTCTAACTTTGGAGGTCACGGCTTTGATACATCTTGCAAAACCAGTGGCCATTTGGCTTGGCAGCTTTTCTAGGTGTCCTTCAATTTCAGTATTAAGGAAGTGACATCCTAAAAGTTTATTTCTTTAATAAGGATACTTCCCATTGAACCTGTTTTAAGTGGGAAGAACCCAATAGTACTGGTTTCTTTGGGTAAATGTTTAAGTTAAAATGTGTGTTTCTTTAATTTGTGAGGAAGATGTTAGCATTTTAAACACATTTTAGGGCTCCTGCATGAAACTGGCTAGATTTTGCAGAGCTCCACTTCATTTTATGTTTATCATCTCTTACCATTAAGCCTTTTCAGCTGTAATACGTGTAGTCCCAACTGAACAATCCAGATCGCAAGCTATTCTTTGCCCCATCTCTATCCTTACAAAAGAACCTGCAGTATTCTTGGCCTTTACCATCAGCAGCTACTTTTCCTAATAAAAATAAATCAATAACTATCTCAATGTGAAGTTGTCCCTCTTTCTAAATGGTTATTAAAGATTACCTAATACCATAATAAAACAAGAAAGAGCAATGAATGGAACAATGAGAGTGTGTCAAGAAGCAATCATAGGCCAAAGGAGGGGGGGAAGCAATCATGGGCACCCAAGATTGGAAAATAAATGTATAAACAAATAAGCACATTCAGTTCTGAAAACATAGGATACGTGGAAGGAGAGAGAGGAAGTTGAGATTTAATTCTGGCCCTACCATTGTCCAGCTTTATGATTATGGGCAAGACATTTCACTTTCTTCCATTTGTGAAAAGGGGATGGAGATATTCACATGCCTCTTTAAACATTTCTTCTTGTAAAGATATTCAAATATACACAGAATAGTATAATGAGTTCTATATACTCAGCATTCAGAATCAACAACTTTGTAGATGTTAACATACTTGCTTCACCTATTTCTTCCCTCCTGAAGTATCTTAAAACAAATTCCTGACATTGTATTTTTTTATCCCTGTATACTCCAGCACACTTTGATGAAAAATACAGACACTTTCTTACAGACTCACAGAAAATTAATAATTCCTTTGCAATTATGACATATCAAAACTATAATTCAAATATCTTTGCTCAAAGTCTACGTTTTATAGTTAGGAAGAAAAAAAATGACCTATCCTTGAGTTTTTAGGATATTGGCTGCCAACCCAAATAGAATGGATGTTCAAATTGAAAAACTTGAATGACTGTTATCTCATGATGTTCCAAGAGTGAACATTTATAAATCCATCCAAAGAAAGATGCAAAGAAAACATCTACAAACACATTTTCAACCCTTCTTAATCAAAAAGGAAGCAGCTGTGAGGGAATGGAAGCCTTATGCCAGCCTCTAATCCTATTTCTGTAGGCCTCTGGCTAACAGAATTTGGAAGAGGATGCAGCACCCCCACTTTACTCAAGGAGCCCACTAAGATGAAGATGAGTCATGGATAACCCCTCTGGGGCCCCCAGAACAGAAGCTCCATGCCTCCTGACCTGTGTGGGCATAGCTCTGAGCTGTACAAGAAGCTTAGGGAGAGACATGTCTTACTGGAAACACCATTCACACTCATAAACATATACATCAGCTATATGGAATAAAACTTTAATATCCTTATTTTGAAAATACATGCATCTTCATAGACCCAAATACTGGATAATGTTCAGCATTTTTAAAACTAGAATCTTCATTAATTACACTTCTGTATTCTGTTAATAATTCATATAACTACAGCATGATACTTAGAATCGTAACCACCTTCTAGTTAGAAATTCTGGCCTCCTGGCATGGGTTCCAAGGCTATAAAAATTCCAAGAAGGTTAGAAACTGAATAACTTTCATTTGCCAAGTACTTGCAATTTACAGCTTAAATAATTAACTTTGTCTCGTCTGTCTTTACAACTAGAATACATAGGGACCCTACCTGCGCAGAACTTGTCCAGATCAACTGATGTTTACATATTTGTGCTAACTACGCTATCCTACTGGGAAAAATCAGCCAGCATTTGGCTGACACAAACAAATTAATAAACATATTTCAACACATTGGCCTAACAATTCACCAGATAAAAAATCTACTAATATATTTGCTCTCTATGAAAATGCATATACAAGTAACACAAAATAAATTTAACAGCACTACCCCTGAGTTCTAGAAGGTCACCACTGGTGACAGAACACACTAAAGTTGACAGACATACGAAGAATAAACGTGCATGTAATTGACTCTGTAATAGGCTATAAAAATGTCTGGCACCAAGGACTGAAGCACCCCATATTTATTTACCCAAGGATGACTTGGCCAACCTGCTGGTCACGGCACACGTAGTCACATGTCACAAAATAACGCCACAAAGCTTAAGGCAAGACCTGCTGGGCAGAGCTGAATTTTAAAGCAAGCTTGAGAGACAGGTGAACATCAACATCAGCACATACCAGACACTCATGTCACACTTTCCTAATCAAGTTTTTCAAAGCAGTTCCCTTTGGCTGTGATTCATAGAATGGATGAAGAAAATGTAATTATGCTACTTTAAAACAAAATCAAATTGCCAAAGTATAGGTCTAGGCAGAAAATATCTTTATGTAATTCCTTTGAAGCCTTTGGTGAACAAATGGAAAAATTTCAGTAGTGTAGATAAATGGACTAATGTTCCTAACTGACATATAATAAGTAAGTTACATGTGCCATAACCATCCTATTTCTTATCAAGAAGCAAAGCATTTTCAGAAAGTCATTTTCTAAAATAGCATCAAAAGTGATTTTTTTTCTTTGCTTTACACTATATTTTTTTTCTCCAAATATTTGGTGGAAAGAGAGAGAGACAGCACATGAGCAAGCAGATATAAATGGTAATGCTTTTCTCTGTAGTCCCCATTACCATTACTAAATGTAATTGAATGTATTAGCAGGTCTCTGTAGGAATGTGATATGCTAACACACTCTAATTTTCATTAGTTTCTCAAAACTGTCATGTGAGGAATTTAAAATATGTGCATGAGAGAAATTAATAATGGCTGGTACTGAACAAAAGTATTAAACTGGCTTAAAAAAAACGCCGAACTTGTCTATGAAAAGGAAGACACTTAAATCATCTACAGGAAAGCCTTCAGATGACAGGCCACCATTCATTTTTCTGAAACAGCTGTTCTGCCGAAGAGTGATAACAAACCAAGAAGGCCTCATGTCCCCGTCATGGTGAACATCCCCCCCCTTTTTGTTCGTTGCACAAGGGTAGATACAGGGAGCTAAAAATGTTGATGAGATTAAGGGTTCTCTCTTTTTCAAAATGAAAAGGTGTGCAAAGCTGAGTAGTCTTCAGTTGGATTGCATTTCTGTTTGAGAAGACAATGAAAAAACCACTTCTGGTAAGATGTTAATACTTGGGCCCTTTGGGGAGTTTCAAGATGGCAGCCACCTTCTAGTCCTTCATCCTTTGTATCTAACAAGAACATTAGGATTTAACTAGGCTTGCAGGAAGTGTTTGTTTGTTTGTTTCTTTCTTTCTTTCTTTCTTTCTTCTTCAGATTTTATTTGACAGAGAGAGAGGGCAAGAGCAAGTGCACAAGCAGGGGGAGCAGCAGGGAGAGGGAGAAGCAGGGTCCCCACAGAGCAGGGAGCCCAATGCGGGACTCGATCCCAGGACCCTGGGGTCATGACCTGAGCCAAAGGCAGACACTTAACCAACTGAGCCACCCAGATGCCCGAACAACGTTTCATTCTATCCCTGAAATGACCCCAAGGGAGATAGGTAGGTATTAGCCACTGTATAGATAGGAAAGCTGTGGTTTAGAGACATAAAGTCATAACCTGCTGTGTTGACACAGTTCAATAGGGCTCTGGAGCTGAAATGAGTTTACTCTGTTCCATGTAAGGTTTACGGAGAGCCCTTTATGTCCCAGACTCTGGCACTGAGCTGAACACAGGGGGGTACCCCTCACCCTTCCTGGACTCACTCTGTTGTCCAGATGATGATGGTGGTGGTGATGGTGGTGATAATAGAGGTGATGAGGAAGAGGATGGTGACAAGTTACAAAAAATTTCAGTTATTCATCAATGAACTGTTTTAAATTTAAATTTCAACAATTTCAGGATATTTATACAAATCAACCAAACATAACTATGTGGGATTTCCCTTCTGTTTAAGATGAGGAGGGCATGGCAGATCGAGCCCTGTTGCCTGGAGTATCTTGCTGGCCCCAGAAAATAGTGGCTGTCCAGGGTTGGGCTGCTCTGTGCTAGCTGAACAATTCTCCATGGGTTTCCATCACCCAGATTCAACCTGCTGCTCAACCACTTCTCTCTCTTTGCTGTCCTCTCATGGCTGGGGTGAGTAATTCTAAGATGTATTCCTCTATTCACCCAAGACAGTGTTGTTGCTGTGGCTGTTGTTGCTGGTGTGTGTGTGTGTGTGTGTGTGTGTGTGTGTGTGTGTGTGTGTTTTCTTCGCTAAGTCCATTGTTTGCTCTGAATTAAAGGTATATTTGAAATTAATCTGGCCATCTCATAACATTAGGTAGCAGCAGGAGACCGTGGGTCCCAGGGGTTGTTCATCAAGAGTTTAGATCATACTGTGAACAATAAGATTTAACATTTGGTAGTGGTCTGCCACATCACTGACCCTTTTGGAGAATTATTAGGTATAGAAAAGTTAAATAGCTTGAGGGGCTAGATCTTCACCCAGGTCTACCTGACCCCAGAGCCCAAAAACTTAACCACTGGGCAGCACCGCCCTCAGCCACCTTGGCCACAGAAGTAAATAAAACTGATAAAAAGTGACAGACACAGGAATATCATGACAAGGTATCTTATTTTTTATAATCCAGGCCAACCGACAAAAAATGAAAATGAGGGGATTTTGCAATTTCATTCCTATAGTTTCATGCAAATATCTTGAGCACATGCTCGTGGCAATGAATTACTTGGGAGATATTCTAATTTCTCAATTTTTGGTGGTGGATGTCTAATTTCTCAACTCTTGTAAGGGTGTCATCTCTATTTGCTTAAAACATGACTGAAAATCTCCTAAAAAGGGACATTTCTTGGGGTGCAGAGAAGTTGAGTCCTCCTATATATTACACACATTTCCTTGCTTTCTCGTAGCTCTTCGGCCCTTCCAGATGCACCAGTCATTCATGCTATCCTCTTCCCGGAACTCCCAGAACACAGATGCAGCCACCTGCTGGGCCCCTTGCCAGATTTCATCCTGTCTTCTAATAATGTATGGACGTATCATTTTTCCTGACTAAACACCAAACTTAAGACAACAAAGACTTCCCTCTACGCATCTCTGTATGCCCAGCACCTACAACAGTGGCCGGTATGTGGTAGACAATCAGATTAGTCTTGGTTGAATTAATTACTGAGTGAAAGCACACATAGATTCTTCTGTAATACTATGGCCAAAAATAAGTTTGTATAACAAAGGACCCAACCCAGGGGCTTGCAAGATCAAACGTTTATCCTCCTGCTCATAGATTTGCATAGTTGAGCAGATCTGAGTGGGCTTCAAGGTTGCAGGTCAGCTGGGCTTGGCCTCAGGCAGGTTGGCTCTAGTCTGCTCCATATGTATTCATTCTAGGTCCCAGGCTGAAGGGGCAATGACTATGTGGGCATCCTCTTTTTGTGGTGGATGGTAGGTGCATGAAAGGCAAGTCAAAGAGTGCAAGCACATTTAAGGCCTCCGCTTATGGTACATCTCCTAATATTCTGCTGGCTAAAGCCAGTCACATCAGCCCAAACTAATGGGGTGAGAAGCACATGCCACCCACAGGGAGAGCAGCTGGGGTGGGGGGTGGGAGGGTCAGGTGGGTTTATTTGCTAATAATCTGAACCACCACAACTATAAAATCATCTTAAAGTCAAAATGGACTAAAGCAGAATTAAGGCTAAATGTTTGGGAGCTGCAATTAGAAATGACTTTAAAGAATATAAGGATATCAGAATAGGTCAATCCTAGTTCAAATCTACCCCATCGCCCATTTTTCTCATATGTAACATTGATGATATGAATAGGTCCTACCTCATAAAATGGTTAGGAAGACTAATAAAATAATCCATGTAAAATGTTTTAGCATAGTGTCCCAAAAAACCAAAAAAATACCTATTTTTGGTACATTTTAACATGCATTCGACAAATGGCCAGATGATGATGGTTGTGGTGATGGTGGTGATAACAGGGGTGATGAGGAGGAGGATGGCGACAAGTTACAAAAAATTTTCAGTTATTCATCAATGAACTGTTTTAAATTTAAATTTCAACAATTCCAGGGTATTTATACAAACCAACCAAACATAACTGTGTACACGGTTGTCCCTGACAAAATTCTCAATGTAGTATGTGGTGAGTACCTTAAAATTCTGGCTCCTAAAACGGTCCTGTGCATCCCTGTGCATCTCCATTTGGCTACTCCCACTCTATCTCTGAGCCGCCTTCTTCACAAGATCCTCTGCCTCCCACTGTGGGGCTTAGCTCCTTTTCTTTATTTTATCCTTTTATATTTCATACTTATTGAATTTATTATGTCAAACCACTTCTCTCACTTTCCCTTTCATATCTTCCCTACATAACCTCCCCTCTGGCAAAGATAAAAAGATGCCAAACTTAATTTTTTCTACATTTACTTCTATTCAGCAGCAATTCAACAACATCATATTTGTATTATGTTGGAGAAGACCTAAGTCTAGTAAGCGAAGAAATCCATCTCCTTAGAATACATCCAATCCAAGGGACACCTGGATGGCTCAACGGTTTAATCCTCTGACTCATGATTTCGACTCAGGTTGAATTCTTTCCCTCTCCCCTCCTCTCTCTCTCTCTCTCTCTCTCTCTCTCTCTCTCAAAAAAAAAAAAATACTTTTAATCCAATAGATGAGATAAAACTTCAATGCCTCCAGAAAATGAAAGAATCAAATGCAGTATACCCACACAATGGAACAGTACTCAGCTATATAAAGGAATGAAATACTAATTCAAGCGACAACATGGATAGACCTTGAAAACATTACGCCAAGTGAAAGAAACCATCATAAAAGACCATATATTGATCCAAAAGACAATATGTATGATCCCCTTTACAGTAAACGTCCAGAATAAGCAAATCTTACAGTGAGAGAAAGTAAATTACTAGTTGCCGAGTGCTGCCAGGGATAGGAGCTGGGGAGAAATGGGGGTGACTACTAATGGATCCAGTTTATTTATGAGGGGATAAAAATGTGCTAAAATAGATTGTAGTGGTGGTTACACAATTCTGAATATGTTAAAAATCATTGAACTGTACACTTTGTGCGATTTGTATGGTACGGAGTATAACTCAATTAAACTATTTTCTTAAAGAGGAAAAAGAATACAGTTTTTTGCACACACACAAAAGAGAAAATTCATGAAAGAAAGGAAAGGAGGAATTAGAAGAAAAAGCAGATCTTGTTGTAATGCTATAAAATCCCATTATCCAAAATTTAAAAATTATATATAAATTGCCAGACCAAGTTCAGTGCTTGGCATAGAGCAGTATGTGTTGGCCTCCAGAGGAAATCATTTCCACATTGACACAAGTACTTTCCTTCACTTGGAAAAATAGCGGTTGTCAGCCTTTGGGGGTATAGGCTTCTTCCCTAAGGCTATCTCCACAAAAGGCCGGATTGCACTGTGCGAGAGGAAGACGGCCCCAGTCACTCCCTCTCCATTCAGCAACCAGCAAAGCTAATAATATTGCTGGCTATTTTGCCCCCCCGGTGACAGAGGAGTAAGAAACTGTAGGCCTTGGGTCAGGAAACCTTACAGAGAAGTGACAGCGGAAGATGCCAGCTGGAATTTCTCATCTTTTCAAACCAAGTAACATATAACCCTGATGAAAGTTTATCTATAATAATGTCTACAGTTTTATAGTAAGAAATCGGTCATTTTGCCTCAAAAATGCTGTATTTGGTACATTTTGGAAGAAACCCCATGAAGCTTTAGGTGTTAAGATGGTCTCTTTTTTTTTAAGATTATTTATTTATTGAGGGAGAGCAAAAAAGCACGAGTGGGCAGAGGGAGAGGGAGAGCATCTCAAGCAGACTCCACACTGAGCATGGAGCCCGACTTGGGGTTTGCCCACCACCCTGAGCTCATGACCCCAGCTGAAACCAAGAGTCCAACGTTTACTGACTGAGCCACCCGGGCACCCCAAGATGGTCTCTTTTAAAAGAGTATCCCCATACCAGGAATACCAGTCCTTCTGTCACTTCACTCAACTTCCCCCTTTACCCAAGTGTTACATATGAACACTGTGTTTTATTCTTTTCTTTCCACAGCACCTGGGGCATAGAAAGTACTTAGTATGTATTGAAAGAAGGAAGGAGGAGGGAGGTTAAGACGGTGGAAAAGAAAGAATGTGGAAAGGAGGGAGAAAGGAAGAACTTATATTAACTACAGGACATTTTAATTAGTATTAAACATGCTGTTAAAATTTTAAGTCATGATGCTCAAATAGGGGAACTAATCTAATATCTGTCATAGATAGCATCAGTTTGCAAAGAATATTAGTTTGAGGTTTATTATTTTTAAAAGCACCTGAGCCATTTACACACACTTGTGAATTTTATTGTTCAGTACTAGGTTAGAAGTGAACACAGAGCCTAAGACAGTCTGTTGTCACAGGACACTCACCAGGCCTGTGGTCTGAATCCTCCTGTCCCTTGGATTCCTGTTTTGTAGTGAATAGGTGGAAAACCGGGCAGTTTTGTCTTAAGAAAACCCAAGGAACATGACTCATTAAAAACTCTTCAGTGGATAGGAGTTGGGCTCAGATATTTCAGAGCACGTGACCGCTGATGGTTAAAATAGAGGAGAGGTGACACAGGGAGGAAATTCTTGATGTACCCCCACAAGAAGAAACCATGTAGTCAGGAGCACATTTACACAAAGTAAACGTGGATAACACCATGCCACAGGGCAAGTGCTTAACAACTGCTATTCCCATAATGAATGCTATAGTTCACGTTGGCTCTGACCATCCAAAAATATGAGATCATATGTTGCCCTGTCCTAGATATCCTTTTACTACTCTTTCCTACTATTCACTTTAAAATCAACTGGCACCCTCTAACCTTTCTCCTACTTGCTGCTAAATCATACCCTCTGTCCTGTACATATGACTGCTTTTAATAACCTAAATGCAAGACTTTTCATCTATTCCCATTAAATTTCATCCTATTGGACTTCTTTGTCATTCTACCCCTTGGAGACCCAATTAGAGTCTGATTCTGCCTTCCATCACATTAATATTTCCCTAGTTTCATATTCAAGAATATGATCATCACCAATATCTTTATCTTCACCCAAAAAATTTAGAAAAGGAAAAACATGAGAAACGGAGGAGGAAGCTCTGACATTCCACGGGAGAATGCATTCTAGATGTCATCAATAGAATAAGGAGCGCTGTTGAGTATGGTCATTCAATCAATTAATGAACCCAAACAAAGATGTTATCAAATTAGTCATTAGCTTTCCACCTATTCTCCAAAGACAGTTGTGAGTTCTACGGGCTGCAGGGGGTCAAAGAGCAAAGAGACGGTGCTCTCCTCTCTCCCAAAGCCAACTCTTTTTCTTTCTTTTTTCTTGCATATTGCTTTTCTCATGACCTTCTGTTTGGAAAAAAAAAAAAATCCTCTGTGTTCAAATGAACCTTTGAAAACTAGTATTTAGACCAAATTTCTCTATTTCCTATGAGTACATCATGAGATCCTTTGACAAACATCTTTTGAAATTCAGTGAGATTGTACTGACCCTCCCTCACTAGCGGTCCTGTAATCCCACCATAAAAAAAATAATCTTAGTGAATCCATGTTGCCTCCTACTCATCCACTGCTTTTCCTTTTATTTTATTTTTAATTCTCAAAATATGTTTTTTTAAGAAATTATACTGGGCTGGAATGAACACTAAGTTTATTATTTTTGAAAATTAGGGTCACACTTGCCAAATGACAGAACTTTAGAAATCATCTTTTTCCCCACAAATCCTTAGAAATGATCAATAATGGGTCTATAAANTTTTTAATTCTTAAAATATGTTTTTTTAAGAAATTATAATGGGCTGGAATGAACACTAAGTTTATTATTTTTGAAAATTAGGGTCACACTTGTCATGACAGAACTTTAGAAATCATCTTTTTCCCCACAAATCCTTAGAAATGATCAATAATGGGTCTATAAATAGGATTTACATTTGTTCTCTAGGTTAGAGTGTAACTCATGCCAAAAGGTTAGAGTCATTTAAAGAAGCCAAAAGCTCTCTTCTAAACTTCTATTTGGGACCTTATTCTCCCTTACCCAAAGCTTGTGAGTAGATTCAAAAAACTTCACCAACATTCAGGAAACAAACAACAAGCAAATCTATCGACAATATCTACTGGTCCTCAGTAATAATATTTTCCTTCATGAAGAACTGTATGTTTTCCCAGACTAAAGATATTTTTTCTAGGCTTCTCACTTGGTATTCAGTAACTATTTTGAACAAATCCTAGGCATTAAGATAGGGTAGCCATGCTTATTAACCCTTCTGCACTTATCAAAGATAGAGAACAATGACCTAGTACCAGGGGACATATGTACAGAAAAGAAGTAAAGCAGATTAATGTGAAGAGTGTCTTTAGAATTCCAGTAAAATTTCATTCTTGCCAGTAGCTTGCTTTCATTTGAGCCAAATTTCATTTAGGTACAAGGCTGGCAATACTTTAGGCTGTCATCCAAATACAAAGAAATTTTCACGCAGATTTACTAGATAGCACTGCAAAATCTAGACCGGGCATCATAAAGAACACAGGAAAAAGGAAGGATAATTATGTAAAGCCAACATTTGAATGCATTGTGTGTGGCTGGCAGCCTTCTCCTGACTCACATTAATATTCACATCGGGCACTGTTTAATGATGCCATTCAGAATGGGGATATGGAGCAGGAAGAGGTATGGAGGCA
The DNA here is from genome assembly GCF_002007445.2 of Ailuropoda melanoleuca. Lineage (NCBI taxonomy): Eukaryota > Metazoa > Chordata > Mammalia > Carnivora > Ursidae > Ailuropoda > Ailuropoda melanoleuca. The sequence continues at coordinate 91,973,403 of NC_048227.1, read as the reverse complement.
ATCAAAAAATAATTTATTGCAATAGAAATATTCCTCCTTTTGAAGCATCATTTAAAAAAGAGGCACTTTTTTTCCCTGTCCCTAATTTTACTAAATAGATTCTCTTCCCTGTCAAAACCCCAAGGATTCTTTATGAGAAATATAAATTGGTATGATAAAAAATTCCCACATAAAATGTATATCACTCGGTGACATACTACACAGATCCTTTCAAATCATCAAACTGTGTTAAACATAAGAGCCTTTGGTCGGACATGAGGTGTGTTCCTAAATATGGTTATCCAGGTAACTTTGGAAAGCTGAAAGAAAATGCTTCTGCCATCTTTTGTACTCCACATGGGTCCAATATTGATATTCAAATTAAAATTACACCCAGGAATGAGAAATCTTCAGGTTATTTCCAACACTGAATTTTAAGTTAAAGTCACTCCTCTTAGGTAAATATTTTGTGATAGTTCTGAGGCCATTGCCTTTGTGCCATTAGTAAAGGGATGGAGTTCCATATATAACCTTTACCAGAAATCCAAAGAGAAAGACAAGCAGAATTACAGCAGCAAAACAACAGTAACAACAACTCACATTTATTTGCGCAAATTATGTACCAAGCCCTCTGCTAAGTGCTTCACATGCATTATTTTTTTATTCCACAAAAGCACCTTATGAGGTAGGTACTATTATTATTCCCATTATAAAAATCTGGAACCCTGAAAGGGCAATTTTCCAAGGTTATATAGCTTATCTAAAATGCATAAACGCAACACTAATTACAAAAGCTGAATCTATAGCTGAGTACGTAATAAGGAGGTGGGACAATTACAAATGAAAATATAGATCAGAAGACCTCTAGTAACTCTTGGTTGACTAGAAAATATTTCTTAAAATAAAAACTGGAACCACTGACATTTTTGAGGCTGAATAGTACCTCTATCAATAGGAAGATATTTGACTGCAAGTAACAAAACAACTGCAGTGGCTTCAGTAAACATGGGTTTAATTTTCTTAAATGCAGCAAGACATCTTGAGATAGCTGGTTGTTGGTATCGGTTCAATGCTTAGGCCAACAACACTGCAGTACTCTTGGCCATCTCCTTGTGGTAACAAGAGGGCTGCTGCAACTCCAGCCATCACATCACTGCCAAAGAAGTGAAATAGGTGCTGTCGAATACGTCAGAAAAGTAAAAACTTTCCCAAAACCACTACCTTGTTCCCATTCAGAAGACTTCCAGGTCTCATATGTCAGAACTAAGTCATACGGCTACTTTTAAATGCAAAAGAGGCTAGGAAATACAAACAGGATTGTAGTGACTGGTTTGACCATTTGTGACCATCTGGAGCAGAGCACCCTGCTGCCTGGAGCTAAAGAGGGGTTCCATGAGCAAGTTGGGGCTGGATTTGGAATTCCTTTGGTTGGCCACTGTGCCTTAGGGACCTGCAAACGTTTTCAGTAAAGAACCAAAGAGTAAACATTTCAGACTTTGAAGGCCACAAATAATCTTTGCCACCTATTCATCTTTGTTTTTGTTTTAATGATGCTTAAACATTTTTTAGCTCCTGAGCTATCCGAAAATCAGCTGTGAGCAGGGCTGTAGTTTGTCAAAGGTTTGGGATAAGGCTCTAGATATGAAGAAACTCTCAGCAGCTAAGGCCGCTCTGAGCCTTTCCATTTCCCTCTATCTACAGTTTTATTTTCTCAAAAGAATTAAGAATGGGAGTTTGCAAAAAGAGATTCCTAGCCTAAGAAATAATTTAATAACTAAACGTGTGAATTAATAACTGAGGCACGGTGTTTCAGTAATTCCCCTATTAAATTCAGTTCTTTCAACCAGGCTGAGTTCTACAGAGTGAAAGAAAGGTTGACCTGGTAAGCCACAAGCCCCTTCCAGCTCTAATACTGAGTGATGCGAACATCAGGAAAACATAAAACAGGAAAACAACAGCATTTCTCACAATGACTAAAAGCCCAAACAATGGGCACACCGCATCCCTGTTAACCACAGAATATTAGCAGATTGAGCCCACAGTGCCAGGAGACCTCGAGCCATTGCCAGGCCAGGAATAGTCACCGGCAGTTATAGGGACCCTCCAGCCCCCCCAAAACCCTCGCCAGTGGAATGACTGGTCTGGAAAGAAGTTACCCACTTCTCTTGGTCTCCAGACTTGATCTTCACTCTAACTGTCCTCCAACAACACTCCACCCCCTTCCCCACAATGACTAGATGCCCAGCCAGAGGGCAGCTGCCCAAAATAGGCAGTTTTTAATTAAAAAAACAAAAAACAAACAAAAAAAATCTAATTTAAAGAAATCAAGGTCTTCTTGAATTCTTTCCATAATTTCCTGTTTGCTTTAACATGAAAATAATGTTTTTAATTACTTCACATTAAGCAAAACTGATGCTCCAGAAAGATGAGCCGTGGTTCCCATGGCCTGTGTTCCCACAGACACCCAGCACGTCCTGGGGGGCGGGGGGGGCGTCGTGGCCCAGCCAGGTCCCACTGCTAGGCCTTCTGGCCAAGCTTCACTTTTAGGTTCCTTATGAGCCTAACTGGAGGGGGTTAGATGTTCTCCCTTTGATTTTAGGATTATAGAAATTTGGAATGTAAAATAAATGTACCCAGGAAATAAATACAATAAAAAACAAATGTGTATGCCCTTGGTTAAATTTCAGTCTAATTGAAACATCTTAACTGGTATCTACCATTTGCCAATTCTTCGTTTCTCTAATGCGTTCAATCTTACTTAAATTTAATGGCCCTTTGAGATCTTAAGTTTTCAGATACACTAGGCATAACGCGGTTAGAGTTATGGTGAGCAAAAGCTTATTTTGTCACAATATACTCGGTTTTGAGGAAGAACTGTTGCAAGTAGCTGCTGAGTTATATTATTTTCTTCAATGAAAATGTTCTAACGGGAAAATATATCATGGAAATGGCAAAGATAATATCAGATTACTCCATCTACTCTATTCCACCTCTTACAAGGCTAATTTAATATTCGCTACAGTTCAATAGCATGGCAGCGGTCCTCAAATACGGACATACGATTTTTGCGTCCAAGTCCCTCAGTATTCGAATGATTTCTAACATTTGTCCTATGCGGCTAACTAGTCATTAATCCTTGTGTGTGAGGACTTACTGGCAGTAACAGCTAAATAAGCAATAAGAGTAGCAGGCATGTTCGCAGGAGTCTATGCAGCTCATAAGGACCCCTCTTGATTGCCCCCTGTCCCTTCTCCCCGCATCCACACTTGCACGGCTGCCCTGCTTGTAAACCATAATCTCACAATCCTGGGCAGCTAATTAAACCAGGGCAGACCGTTCACCCAAGAATGTGAGGTCGTGACCACGTGACTGTATTTGTTTCGGGTTGGTTTCCCAAACAAGACGTGTTGCTGAGTCACCTTCCTGCAATGTGGCCTATGAAGTGAAGAAAGCCAGTCTACACCAGGAGGAGAGACAAAAAGAACATTCCTGGTGCCTTTAACAATTCACCCTTCCTTATTTCTTAGGTCTTTCCCTAGGACTCCTTATCTCCAGCCTCTCTCCCTTTTTCAACCCAAGAAGTACATATAAGTCCAAAAGAATCCTCATTGAATTACTCTGCTACACATAAACCTTCACCCAGATTCCAGAACAAAATGCGAGCTCAGTAGCCTTCCATATAAGACCTGTGTGATGAACACTTGATCCGTCTTTTCAGTCTTATTGCCAATGGGGCTCCCCCAACACACACACATCCACAAACACAGAAATATACATGGTTCCTTCTTCCAACCTGGTCTCCCCTTGAATTCCCCCCAACACACACGCTCCCAACTTCCAAATCTAACCCGTCTTTCAAAGTGTACTCACCATCTTCACATCAGGACACAGGTGGGAAACGACGCTATTTGCGTGGCCCGTGAGGTGAACAGAGTCACTGGTGACCTCTGGCTGGTGGCGTCCTCCAGCCGTCTGATTGCTACGGGGACGGTGGCTTAGTTCAGCAGTGTCCTACCCCCAGCGCACCCGTAAGGGAGCCCCACTGCAGGAACACAGTCTCCTTCATGGAGTGTCTCCGGAACCTGCTGGAAGGACCTCCCCTCCTACGACATTTAATACTTCTGCCTTGAAGCTAAATTAATTACGCCTGTGTCTCATTTCCCCCATACCGTGAATTCCTTGCAGGTGGAATTCCTGCGCAGGCTCCGCCCATAATTGGTGCACAGTAAATGCTGTGAACCGTGATCTTCGTTCTGAGAGAGGAGCTAAGTAGAGAAGTGGTCAGAGTTGGTGGTGAAGGTGTCCTCTAGGGATAAGGCTCAGGCTGGAATTTGCGGGCATTACACGGCACGGGGAAGGGAAGGAACAAGTGAACCGTGCAGTGTAGTGCTCCCAGTGGCTGAAGAGGAAGAAGGAAGGAATGCGATCCCCCGGGGCTACCTCGAGAAGAGGACGAGCGGGGTCCTCGCTCTGTGCGGTAAGGGTTATACATGGTTCCACGGACGTAAGACCAACATTCCACTGATTTTGGTTAAATACGTTATACTTCATATAGACTCCATGACAACTCACACAGTACTAATGTATCACTAGGCCATTAACCAGCAAAAGAACGCAGCTGAAGCTCCCCTCAGTCTTCTAGGACTCCACGAGACCTTCCGTAATAATCTATGGGGCACACCTGCAGGGGCTTATGGACTCCTTATGGAGTCATTTAGGGGTAATCACCACTAGATGGCATCTTCCTTTGTCAGGCAGCCTAGCTCCGCCGGGAGGCAGGCCTCTCTAGACCCTGGATCACAGTGACTGTGGTCCAAACCCTCCTCCGCCACCTCTACCTGCTAAGGCGCCAGCAGGTTTCTCCCGACTCTTGGCTGGGCTTCTCGAGAACTGCGGACGGGGCAAGTCTTCTCACTCTTAGAAATCATACTTAAGCATAGATGGTACAAATTCCCCTCCAATTCATTTATTTAGAGACAGAAATCAAGGATCTCTTCTTGTATGAATTTGTGACTTTAGGAGTGGCAAGGAGCATCTTAACTATTTCCTTAGGAGTAACACATCTGTCGTGTAGAGAGCTCAGGAAAGTTTCTCTCCAGATCAAAGTGTGTGCTTCTTTTCGGTCAGGATGTCAGAACCAAATAATGAACTAAATAATCAGAACTAAGAAATGCATTTCCCTTTTTAGCTTGGCTACTGGGAAATCAGATATAAACTCAGTGTTCACTGAAGTACTTCATTTCAAGGACATGGAGCTTTTCTATTATTTTTTTCGCTTTAGATTTCCTATTTCCTATTTCTTTTGAATAAGGATGGAGAGGGTGTTATTTCTGAACGGTTTGAAACCCTATCTCTCATTTTACTATTTCTTTCTTTCTTTCTTTTTCTCTCTTTTCTTTTCTTTTCTTTTTTCTTTTCTTTTCTTTTTCCTAAGAGTTTCGACTTCATAGGTAGAGACATATCCTCCTCAAAAGATAAAGTAACTTTAAAAACCTCAGTGAGCCATCCGAATGTGCCAAAGGAACACAATCCTATGAAAAGATGAATCCCACAGGAGATGTGTCTTGTTCAAAAGACCTAGTGAGAAACGTAATGCTCCTGAGAACAAGGTTGGAGGGTTTCTTTAAATATCCTTTCTGTGCTCAGGAGATGCCCTACTTTGGCCATGTAGGTAATTGGTTCCAAGCTTCAGCAGAAACCAAAGCGGACTAGATCATGGGCTTCTATTAAGGACGGAGTGTTAACAGTGGTCTTTCTCTCCTCACATCTGGCTGTTCGGGGTGGACCGTCTCCCTGAGTCTCTGACCTCACCTTGCTCTGTGTGTTCAGCTCCTGATGACTTGTTTTACATTGACTTCTGATATCTTAACCACTGATTGCAAAACTCTCATAGGTCCAGCTGGCTTCCAAGCTGGATGCCCAGTTGATGCCCCGGGCTCCATTTCATCTCACCTCCCTCCCATCACCTTGGAATCTGTCCCACCTCCCAGCATGCAGTCTGGTTGTCCCTCCACAGGGCTCCCCCAGCACTCAGCCATTTTTCCACCTTCAGGCTTAAACAGAGGCCAATTTCTCTGTTCTCATTCCCCCTTCAACTAGACCTTGATGTCGCTGCACTTCGGCTGTATCTTATCGATATGTGTGCCCCTAACATCCAGGAGTGCCCACCATAGTCAGAGCACTCCGAGGCCTCTGTTATATCCATCCTCTTATCCATAAAAAGGAGATTATAGGGCTATTGTGAGAATTAAATCAGTTAAAGCATAAAAAGAGTGCTCTGGCATATTCTAAGCATTCAATAAAATTTAACCATCATTAGGCCCTCAATAAATGTTTGTTGAATAAAAGACTAAATAAATATGAATATAATGACAAAATCAATATTCCAAGTAAAATGACTCACTTGCCCAGTAAGTTTTGTCTTTTAAACCCTCTCGTGTTGAATTTATGTCAACAACCCTGGGTGGTGGTTGGGGGACACAGGTACGGTATTGTTATGTACAAGGCACGTGCCTGTCACAGACAGAACTGGAACGCCCCTGGAAGTGTGGACTATATGGAAGGCAGGGGCCAAATCCCCTTTTTCCCAGCCCTGCACTCTTTCTTCGAATCCAGACCAGTGTGACAAGTTTTCCATGTGACACGGTGGAGAAAGTGACCCCCATAAGCTAATGTAACCCAGCATTTGTTTCCAGCATCTGCCAGAACAATTTCAATTAGCTTCCAGAAGAGACACTGTCATGTAGCTGATGCAGCAATTTCCATTTAAAGCACTATGGAGCAATTTCATTTCATAAAGCTATCCCGGCAGCTCAGATTCGAGAGTATGCCACATTTGCGAAGAGGAAAATGACATAATTATGTTCTAAGTTGAGTCTATAAGTCACAAACCAATTGCAAAGTCCAATGAATCAGAAAAGTTGCTTTTCCCGGGGCATCTCTGCAGTCCTTCGGGGCCCGGCGGCGTGGCGACCAGGGCAGGGCACACAAACTTCCCAAGAGATCCTACTCTTTCTGAAGCTCTTGAGTATTTCCCACGTGCTCTTTAAGACACACTATTAATTTTTCTTGATATCCCTTCAGGTTTCTGTAAGCCTGTGCAAATCTCCCAGCCAGAGGACAGCATCCTTTTGTAGCAGGTGTAAGATTCACCTAGAGAAAGATTATCGGCAAACCCCTCCTAGATCAGAGACATCCACATGTAGAGAGGCTCACCCAGGCAGATCCCAATAGTTCAAATTCACAGGCAAGACACTTTCATCCCCTAATTTCAGCCTGCTGTGTCCAACTAGAATGTATTTCTTAAGACCGAGAACAAGGGGAAAAATGATCTGAACCAAAGATCACTCGCTCTCTTCTTACTTATTGTGAAATTACCATCTAGCAAGTGAACAGAGCTATGAAAAGTGCTACCATCTAACAGAAGGATCGCAGTGACCACAGAAGCCCCAGGAAAGGAGGGAGGAGGAGGGAGGCATTTATTGAGCAACTATTATACACCAGACCTTGGGCTTTCAGTGTCCTATCATTCACTCCTCACACGGCTACACATGGAGGCAGGTATGACTAGACAGGCTTTTACAGGTGAAGATACTGGGCCTCAGAAATGTTCTGGCAAAAGCCCAAAGCCATATAGTCTCCCAGGTTGTGTCCTCTGAATTCAACTCCACCTTGTGACCAACTTCCTGGGCCCCCTGCAGCATTTTCTCTTAACAACATAAAAGCCAAGATGAAAGTCATGACCTCTGGTCCAGAATAGCAAAGTTACCGTAAAGAAAACATTGATGTCTTTGGTATATCTCAAACTGTGGTTAACAGAATTTACTTATTCAAACAATACTCATCCATACATTTTGGCTCACAAAAAATATGAATCATTCCAGCCAATATTTTCATATCACTCAGTTAAGGAAGGTATGTTTATACTAACACTCATTTCAGGCATATTTCAAAGAACTACACATTTATTTTGCTAGTAGAGTATGCATAGCAAATTCTTCAGCTATTTCTGGAGGGCTTTTAGAAACAAGTTCACAGTCATGAATAAAATAGTGGGTACTTTTCTCCTCAAATAAATAAAATTTCAGTTTTTCTTTATTTTATTAATTTTTGATATAAATAAAAATCAATGCTTTTTTCCCAAGTCATAGAAAATAGATGCCAAAAAGGCATGAGACAAACATTACCTGTGATCTATTTTTAAGTTAATAAATATTTAAAGGTACACATGTATTAAATCTCATCTTAAAATCAGACCTATAATGTATTCACATGGTGTTAATAGAGCCTAATTTTAAATTTCAACAAGCTTTTTAAAAACAGAAATATAAATTGTAAAATCAGGGCTAGTGCCTAGTAGGGTTTGTTTGCCTGTGTTGGTATTTTAATTATACTGTTCTGCATGTAGCCTTTCTTCTGCTTAGCTTTTGCTTTTTGCTTTTCTTTTTCTAAATAGATTTTATTTAATTATTTGAGGGAGAGAACGGAGAGAGCATGAGTGGGGGAGGGGCGGGGGGAGAGAGAGAGAGAAATCCTCAAGCAGACTCCCCACTGAGCACGGAGTCCAACAGGGGACTCGAATCCAGGACGCTGAGATCATGACCTGAGCGGAAATCAAGAGTCGGGGGCTTACCTGACCAAGCCACCCAGGCACCCCTGTTTTTTTCTTTTCAACTGCAGTGTATTTTTTTATGGTAAAATGCGAAAATCAGGAGTGTGCACCTTGATGAGTATATGTGTACGCTCTCATTTACTCACTCTCCAAACTGGCACAGAAGAAACTTAGAACATCCCAGAAAATTCTCTCATGCCCCTTCCCACACGATCCTACCCTCTAATCCTAGGTGATCACTTGTCAGCTCCTAAAACCATAGATTCTTTTTGCCTCCTCTTCGTCTGCATAGAAACGGGGTTCTAAGCGTGTCTCCTGCTCCTTGTGTCTGGCTTCTTGGACTCAGCCCAGTGTTGCTGCCATTCTTCCGCGTTGTTGCCTCAACCAGTAGTTCCTACTTTGACCTGCATATCATTTTACGGGCTGTCGCGTCGGTCTCAGACACTTCACCAACCTTCCCATCTTGTGGAGCTCGGTCAATGCCATCTCCTCCAGCCCCCGTTTCTTGATCTTCCCAGGCAAAATTAGCAGTCCCTCTCCTGTTCAGGCTCCTTTCAAGCATGTTCCAGTCTGCTTCCCCATGCCACAGAGCAATTGCCGGGAGAAGGAGACAAGACAGATGGCACTCAATGGAGGAGTGTAAAAGGTGCAGCCGGGGACGACGGAGTGAAAAAATGTTTCATTTAGCAAAGACTTGTTCTCACGATGTTCCTTCCCTCCTTCCTCTTCCGTCACCTCTTTTTCCTCCACTCTCTCCATCCCTTCCCCCTCCTCCCCTAGCTCTTCTTCCTCCTCACTTCCTTTTTCCTTCCTTCCCCCGTTTCTCTTTAATCTCCTTCTCATTTTCTTTACCTCGTATGTTCAGTTTTTCTTACGTAAATTAATCCACGTGAAACACATTTAATGGAATATCAGGCTACTGAGTTCCCATAAATTTCATTAACCTTCTGCCAAGACAACGGATGATGGTGGTCTTGAACAGGGTATCAGGAGGAGAAAGTCAGTGACTCAAGTATGTCAGTCCAAGAGGGCTGTTAGGGGTCAAGAATAACTTCTGGTGGGAAATGAGGTAAGTGCTCAAGGGCTTGGCTAGCCGGGAGGGGTTCACAGCTGTGACCAGGGGTCAGACTGTTCTCCCCACATACGCCTTATAAGAAGGCATATAGGAGGATTGGGAGCTCAGTGAGGAAGGAAAGCTGTAGATTCACAAGACAGGACCCATTAACTAGACACCCTCCTGTGCACTTCCTGGCCACCTCTGGGCTTGCTGGGAGGTAGGGAGCAGATTACAGGACATAATGAACTTTCAAGAAAAGCTGAGACTTTAAATGCAATAACTTCGGAAAAGAGGAAGAGCACTGAGTCCTGTCACTGGACTAAAGGATGTGTAAGAGGAAGAAAAAATTAGATAACATGGTGTAACTTAGCATATTTTGTAAATGAGATGACGGCTTAGAGAGAAGCAGTGACTTATCCAATATCACACAGCCAGTTCCTCTCCTCTCCAGGATTTTTATTGAGACCAAGGCTAGCGCTATTCCTATCACAAAAAAAAGAGGGTCGGGAGCAGGATTTGACAGGGAAAGAGACTCAGAGAGAGCAACTCAAGATAGTAGAAGTTAGAATAAAACACTATTGGGGAAGGAGATTAGGAAAGTAGTGTGAGGCTGGGTTACTAAGGATTTCCATGCCAAGTAATGAAGTGTAAGCTTGATCCTTGAGAGACAATAATGAAATTAAGGTTTGTTTGGTTTGGTTTTTTTAATCCAAGAAATGATAAGGTGTAAACACTATTTGAGGCCATAGGCTTATTTGGCAATGGGTGCACATTGTGGTTTCTCGGGCTGTCATCTTTGGGCTCATCAGGTCTCAGGATGGGGAAAAAACCCACAGCCCATGCCATAAGTCACCACACAGTTACCATGTGACCTCCCCACAATGGCCAGGGCTGGGCACTTGACCCAGGATTAGTCCACCTAGTGCCGAACAGCACTTCGGCGATAGTCGAATACTACCCTTGCTTTGTGGGAGTGTGAGCTTGAGACAAACAGTGATAGGTAAGCAATTGGTGGTGGGAGTAAAAACCAAAAGGTAGACATAGGAAAACAGAATCAGAGAGAGAGGTGAATATTATCTGTCTGACTGTTCCCAGGGCACTAGGTGTCCTGGGGAGAGATTCCTGCCGTGGGTCCCTATAATCCGACTGTACTCCTTCAGGTGACTTCAGGGAGTCTGTCCTTCTTACTGAAGATTTCAACCAGCAAAAATGTTGAGGCTTATCTGGCTCAATTCCAAATCTTCAGCGGAGTCCAAAGCACCCTTCCCGTTTTGCATTCCAGAAAACCCCACTGGAGGTCACAGCAGTTGCCCTCACTCTCCCTGGTTATTTCTGACCAGCTTCCACTGTAATCTGTTCTCTGTCTCCTCTCTCACTTCCCACCCAGGGGAGTGCATCTAGCCATTCCCAGAGCTAGGCTTACCTTCTTATAAAGAACTCTGGCTTTTATTGGCCCCCACTGGTTCTTCCTGACTCAGTCTCTCTCCAGTAGGTCACACATCCCAGACCATCCTTCTGGGCCCAACCCCAAATCCTGGTCAACCTTTTGCAACAATGAGGGAAATGAAGGCCAAACCCTCACCGGGATCATTGATTTAGGAACATGGGTCAAGCTTTTAGGACAGAGGCTGATCCTGTTGCTCTAAGAGAGTGTGTAAAGGTCTGATCCAAAGGACTGGAGGGTGATTTGAATTTCAAAGCTATTCTGATGTTCTTTGACATGTCCAGCAAGAGTCTTACTCGTAGTAAACTACTGGTAATGATACAAATTTCAATTCCATGCTTGAATATGATTTTGTAGGAACTATATTGCACAACAGATGGTGGCGGGGGGAGAGAGACAGCTCGGAATCATATCCCTGGAGGTCTGCTTACACACAACATCGCCCAGCAAGACAACCACTCCCAGGAGTGTAGTCATTGCGCCAAAACCAGTCATTTCTTGAATAAAGTCTCTGTTTATAGGGGACATTTTTCTCCTCTTTTTACTCCAGTGGGGTAGCTCAGAATAATAAAAGTTGAGACAGGCTCAATGCTTCAGGTAAATTATCCATTTCCTTCCTTTCCCTGTGTGTTTATCAGCCAGCCCAAATATTTTTCACATAGAAATGGAAATGGAAATCCGGAACACGCGCAATGTAAAATGTGTAATAAGAGGTATGTGCCCAGCATGGAAAGTATCTCATAAGTGAGAAAATTATGTTCACCGTTTACAGAGCACAGCATACAACGTAATATGGGATCTTCATGCTTTGTTGATGGCTCATCTCCCAACTGTTTAATGAAAGCAACAAAAGCCACAGGTTGTGTTGACTTGAACTGGACTATTAGGAAAATTAAGCCCAGGTGCACCAAAGAAAATAAATGCTTTATATGAGGTAACTGTTTCCTCTGATCTACTGGCTATGTTGTCCTTTTAGCAACCCGATAGATACATAAAGTCTTTTAAAGAGTGTATTAGTTTGCTAGGGCTGCCATAACAAAGTGGCACAAACTGAGTGGCCTAACTGAGACTTATTGTCTCACAATTCTGGAGGCTAGAAGGCCAAGATCAAGGTGTTGACAGGGTTGCTTCCTTCTGCAGGCTTCTGTTTCTGGCCTCTCTCCTTGGCTTGGAGACAGCCATCCTCATGTTCATGCAACATTCTCCCTATATGTGTGTCTGTCTCCAAATTTCCCCTTTTTATAAGGATACCAGTCATTTTGATTTGATTACCTCTGTAAACTGCTATTTGCAAATAAGGTGACATTCAGAGGTACTGGGGATTAGGATTTCAGCATATGAATTTTGGGGGAACATTGTGAAACCCATAATGAGAGGTTTAAAAAATAATAGCTGTCAAAGGTAGCTCTCACCCACTTGAATAGGAAAACAAGCTTCCTTTAAAAAGTAATTGTTTTCTATTTTCAAAAGGAATTTCAAAATTCCATCAGAGTTAATAAGATTAATTCTAAAAACTAAAATGCTGTGTCAACATATGTCCCTCACACCACAGATGCACAGAGTTTGGTGATGGAGGACCCACCTTGGGCCATCAAGACTGCCTTCTCTCACTCATGGTTTTTGGTCTTGATTTAATAAGTCCAGGGGCATTATTAAATCCTCAACTTTTGCCATAACAGAATGAGGATATGGAGTAGGAATCCAAGAAAAACAAACAATCAAAAAAGATCACTTTACAGCATGTCAGATCAAAAGGACCCACCAAAGTCACCTGACCCAAGCTTCCATACATTTCCTGAGTCCTCTCCAAAACACCCACACCAAAGACTCACCCAGTCCATGCCCGGCAGCAAACCCACCCTAGAGGATGTCCATCCTCCTTTAAATAGCTGGGAAGTAGAAAGTTCTTCCTTGTATTCAGCAAAGTGGGTCATAATTCCATCTATGAGACCAAACAGTGTCTAATTCCTCTTTCACAGGACAATATCCCTAGTATTTGAAGCCTGTGATTCATTCAGACATTCAATGAGTATTACCTGTGTGTGTACAATGTGGGAGACAGAGCCTTAGACCAACTTGAGTCTTCTCTATAATAAACATCCTTGTGCCTCAAACATCCCTCATGGGAAAAAAATTTTCTTCCCTTTGTCATTTTGGCTTCTCTGTTCAAAAGAAAGATCTATTTTTTTTCTCCTTTTAAAGTATGTTTGCCCAAAACCAGATACAATCTTAATGATTAACTTTTTTTATTTTTTGGGTTCAACGCATCATTCCATCTAAAATTATTGCTTGATAAACTTGCAAAATGTGCAACCTAATTATTATAAATTCTGTTGAACTTAAGAAAACATAAAGGGGTAAATGGTTAATTTTAACAGATTTTTTTAAATGAGTTAATATTTTTTGAAACATCCCTCATGTCTACCCTGCTTTCTGTAAGTTGCTTTATTAAGAAAAAAAATCTGACAAATATTTCTATTTCAAGGAGCTTACATGATTCTTTGGTTTCCAGAATAGGATTAAAAGCACAAAGATTATTTACAGATTCTTCACCATCCATTCCTAACAATACAGTTTATAAAATTAAAAATGCTGCTAAAAACAGCAACAAGAGCAGGGCATTGACCTAACACGGAGAGCGACGGCAAGATAGAGAAATCTTAGGTATAGAAATGCAACCAGGCCGTATTTTAGCAGTCAAGGCTCTGATTTTATCCCACACAAGAAATAAATCATTGACCACAGTTTAGAGCTTCAGAAGTTCTTCTGGCAAAATGTTTTAAGTTCCCCATTATTTATCTATTTGTTTGTTTGGTTGTTTAAATGATTATCCTACTCTCCATGCTCCAGTCTCCCAGTAAGGGATAGCCTGGTTTTCCTAACATCAGCACATGTAGACAAAGTTATTTTAGACCTACATGGGAAGCTACCCTTTAGGCAACCGTGTACTAGGTGAATTCATTTGTTTAATTTGCCAACCTTGGTTCACAAATTCCATGATGCTGAAGCTTAATTAAGTCAATGTGTCAAAGGATCAAAAGAATTCTTCCAACCAAGCTGAGTAAAGGATCCTTGGCACTTCAGGGCAAGATGAGTCAAAACTAGTTCCCTTCTTGAAAACCAGAATTGAAATTGGATCACCATCTAATACTGGTGGCACAGTCTCTTGTGTTTCAAAACTCCCCAAATTTGCCAACTCTCTCTACCCTCTTGAAAATAATTTTGTAATTACATAGCACTTAACCTAACAGGGAAACTATTTCCTGGCTCAGATTTACATGGTAGGGGGAAAAGAGCATAATTTCCTCACAATCCCATACCAACTGCTGAACACTTTTGTTATCTTTTTAAACTATACCCATCAGGAACTGCCAGGTCTTTATAGTAGGAAAAATTAAGGGCAATATTAAAAATGATCTAAGCACTAACACAAGCCATAAGTTGAGATGCAGAGATTTAAGCATCGTGTAGTGAAAAACCAATGGGTCCACATTACGTAAAAAGCAATGTTGTCAGTCTGGCGTAACTCACTTTAGTGGTTTCATTAAGCCACCAAAATTTCTCCAGTTGTCCATCTTCATGTTAGAAACAAAACATTATTTTCTAATATTAAGTATACACCCCAGATTAAGAACCAAATTATTAAATTTAAACCCGTGCATTTTAATCCAGCCACTGTGGAAAACAAAGGCCTAACGGTATATAGACAACCTCATAAGCTACTGTCCAGCTTTTAATTCCTTCATAAACACTGGAAAATCTAAATCTCTATGTCCCAGCAAGGGAGTTTATCATATCAAATGGGTTTGCTCCATTCATAAATACGCTAAGTGTCAATTAACCTGAAATCTTTGTTCAACAGCTTAGTGGAAAGATACTGGCCAGAGAATTGGGCAAATTATATCCCAGACCTGGCTTTCCACATAACTAGTTTTGTGACACTTTCCACGTAACTAGTTTTGTGACACGCAAGTCACACACTCCTGCTGGGCCCCAAAGCGCTGAAGAGCAGACGGCAACAGGGGCACCCAGCCATGGGGGTATGAGAGCGTTCATTGCTCCTGCACCTCAATCTACATATTATTGTCAGTTTCCAACTCGAGCAAATTTGAAACACTGATTCCTGCAGGGCTTTTTTTTTTATTGTAGTAAGAACATTTAACGTGAGTCCTATCCTTTTAACAAAGTTTAAGATTACAAGACACTATTCTTAACTATGATTACGATGTTGAACAACAGATCTCTAGAACCTCTTCATTTTGCACGACTGAAATTTTATACCTATGGATTAGCTGCTGCCGCTTCCCCCTCTGTCCAGCTCCATCAACCACCGCTCTAGTCCCTGCTTCTATGAGTATGAGACTATCTTAGATGCCACACATGAGTGGAATTGCGCAGTGTTTGACCTTTTGGGATCAACTCTGTTCACCTAGCATGTTGTCCTCCAGTTTCATCCGTTTTGTCATGTAGGATTTCCCTATGTGTGGGATTTCCCTATTTGTAGGATTTCCCCCCTTTTAAAGGCTGAATAATATTCCGCTGGATATATCTACCACATTTGGTTTATCCATTCCTCTGCTGATGGACGCTTAAGTTGTTTCCATATCTTGGTTATTGTGAATAATGTGGCAATGATCATAGGAGTGTAAATCTTTGAGATCTTGATTTGGATTCCTATAGTTTTATTTTTTTAATTTTTTTAAAAGATTTTATTTATTTGAGAGAGAGAGAGAGAGCACAAGCAAGGGGAGAGGCAGAGGCAGAGGGAGAGAACACCCTCAGGGAGCCGAATGCGGGGCTCGATCTCAGGACCCCGGGATCATGACCTGAGCCAAAGGCATACGTTGAACCGACTGAGCCAGCCAGGCGTCTCTGGATTCTGTAGTTTTAAAGTCAGGATTGCCTTTGGGGAATTCCTGACTCTAATAAAAAAGACAGGCTAAAGCCAGAAATCTAATGAACAATATCTCTATGTTCGTCAATACAAACTTATACGAGCATCTATATATAGACCTCCACACACAAAAGAATGATTGTGTAGAGTGCTAAAAATATTACACTTGCCTGGGTCATGTATCAGTGGGCCTAAAATTATGCTGACAAGAGACTCTGTTTTATTAATAACCTGTGATCTTTTCCTCCCTAAAACTCAATTTAATTTCTGTTGTCATCACCTAGAAATCACTCAGTTAACATATCTGATGTAATTCCCCAGGAAGAAACCTAAGATCAGTTTCTTTTTTAAAGAATGTGAATCTTGAACTTAAGCAGTCTTATCTTTCAATTTCGTCTTTGCCTTTATGTGACTTTAAAATTATAGCACTGTAACTTGTTTCATACTTAGAAAATGTATTTCCATTACATGCATTCTGGTGGATGCTTATCAGCTTCAAATGATGTAACCTCTTTTCCAGTAGTTCTGCTGAACGACATGATTTCAGAGCCCCCCACAGCCCCAGCCACACCATTTTGTTTCAGTATCCATGGCCCAAGCTCTCTCTTCTCTTTCTCTATTGTAAATTACCTAATAATTTACCTTATTCTGGAACTACTCTTATTCTACTGGGTGACAATTTTTTGTGATTATGCTTGTTTCCACAAGAATCCCTTCCAACATAGTAAAGACACACTTCCCAAATTTGACCTAATTGACTATCTCCATAAATACTTTTCTAAAAAAAAAATAGGTTAGTATAATTAAAAAAAAAAACCCATTACAGAATTAATGGTACTGACTTGGTTCTGTCATCCTTTCCAGTCCAGAAGTTAAGGGAAAAAGAGAGAGAGAGAGAATGCAGCCTTTAGCCTGTCCAATCTCAAATGGGTATGAAAGATACTTCCTAAGTGAGAGATTTTTACCAGTTTTCAGGCTGTTATGTAGCGCTCAGTCTGTGCTAAGACATTTTAAAAATGTAAAATACATTTGTGTCTTTTACAAAGTAAGACAGCACAAATGAAATGAAATGAGGTGCTGCAATTTGGTGAGAGAAAATTCGGGCAGCTGCTGCTGGGCTAACGAGATCGGAGGTTATCTTCTAGCGCTGCTGAGCCCTCAGCCTCTTCCTTTAGGATAATTGAGTGCTAATTCAAGGGAAGGAGGCAATGGACCAAGATAGTTTTCATAAAATATGAACACTCCCTAGCACATGTTCCTTCTGGCAGCTGCTTCTTCATGAAAATTCTGAAATGCATAATCGCATTCATGGTGGAGTTAGCTGTGTCAAATCTACTGGCCGACCAGCAACAGACCATGATTAATCCTTTAGTACTGTATGAGACCAGGCTAACAGTAAAGTAAGAGAAAAATAAGCCTTTAGCTTAATTATTTATTTAAAAAAAAAATTGTATACCTTCCCAATGAGTTTTCTGAATCATGACAATGATTAAAGATTACAATCTAAGGTATGTTTATGTTCATAAAATGTGGACATGTGTTCCATTGTGAAGGTCTGGAGTGTGTCCTCGGATGTACTGAAGTTCCAACCCTCTAAAAAACGGTATTAAACAGACACGTGTCC
The DNA here is from genome assembly GCF_002007445.2 of Ailuropoda melanoleuca. Lineage (NCBI taxonomy): Eukaryota > Metazoa > Chordata > Mammalia > Carnivora > Ursidae > Ailuropoda > Ailuropoda melanoleuca. The sequence goes on along the minus strand of NC_048227.1, from coordinate 91,955,794 downwards.
AGTGGTATTTTTTTTAAACAATAAATTACAAGTTATGGTTGAATACAAACCTTACACTAAAGTAAGTTCTTACCTGAGTTAGAAAGGTTTTCTGATTTAAAAAAAAAAAAAAAAGAACCTGATTATCTAAACATCTGAACGAAATAGTTGCATGCAGACCAACAGGAGATTTCCAATTTATGGCGTTCCGTGAAAGTACGATATTGTAAATCTATAATCTGTAAACTCATATGGCAGAAACCTGATGGATTTCCCGATGTGTTTATTTTTGGATACTCATTTCCTAAAGAACTACTGCCAACTTGCTAGCTACGGTGCAAGGATCCAGAATGAGAGCTGGAACTCAAACAAGAAATCCTGTCGGAGGAGCCCGTAAATTCAGTCTCATCTGTCTTGGGGGTCGGCTCATACATTCCCCGTGAAACCTATGGAAAGCTAATCGATCTGTTGGTTTTTCATGTTATGTTTATCACACAAATAAAACAATCTTCACAGCAAGAAGCACCCACATCTATTTCTGAAAATTCTGGTCTTCTGACTAGCTTGTTCTAAGTTTTAGCATTTCACCTTTATCACTCGGTGCACTGTTTACACAGGCAAGAGCAGAGCTGCTATGGCAGTATTTGGTTTCCTTAAGGAATTCCGATTTGGAGGAGCCTCACCTCACCTCTGCCCTCATCCATAAGAATCCATAATTTGTTCTCACACTTTCTTTCTCCAAGTCTCTCAAAGGTGTCCTATTACCATCCCACAGAACATAGAGACCCTGTGATCAAGTCTTGACAAGCTCCATCTCATTAGTGCCTTTTCTAATCATCAGGGGTGACAACCCATGATAAATCATGTCAAAACAGAGGATTCTAAATGAGGAGAGGGAAAGTGGGGGAAAGTAATGTACTCCGAGAATAGATATGTTTATGCATCTAATGTTGAAATTAAAGAGAAAGAGAGACAAACCTGAGGGCAGGGAGTGCTTTGAGCTAGATGGGGTGTGGGGGGAGGAAGGGGTGGGATGAAGGAATTCCAAATGAAACTCTGCAAAAAGAAGGAAATGGGGGGACTAATCATCTCTCAGTTCTGTTTAGTTACTTCCTTTATCTATCAAGGAATAGAGAATTTGTCTGAATCCAAGAAAAAAAGAGAAAGAAAGAAAGAAAAGTTTGGCATCTCCAACTATAGACTCTTGGTTCGTTCCCACGCAGGAACACACTGACTTGTAGATGAACTCGGCAAAGCAGGGAGGGAGTGAAAGCAGAGAGAGCTAGAAAGGAGGGATCACGGAGCATCACTGCAAAACTCATTACAGTCCACTGCTAGATGGAGCGTCCAAGAGGGGCCATTCCCCCGGGCTCTCCCCACCGTCGGGGAGCTTCTCAAGAACCCAGAGGTGACCCAGGCCACACTGTGAAGAAGAGTCCATATCCCCATGTCACTTTACTCCCACTCTCTGCTAATAGGAGTGGCTCTCCCTCTGAAAAAAATAGAAGACTTCAAAAAAACCAAAGCAGCGGGGAAGGATCGGGTGGCCCCCTGGGTTCAGCATCTGTTGTTGCCTCACAGGTCAGGCCGTTCCAGTAAAATACATGGAAATAAGGCCTTTAAACAAATGACTGAAAGAAACAGCCCAGGCCCAGCTTGATGTATGTGGTAGGATTTTTAGTTTTACCAAGCAGTCAGGCAAAGATGTGCTCATTTTTACAAATTTCCTGTGACGAGAGAAACGGACTGAAATGAGATCTGACAATGGGTCTGGTTCTCATTGCTTCAAATGCTTACTCAGGAAGGAAACAACTGAACTGAATGTTGAGGCCTCAAAGATGTTCATGAGAAAGTGTTTGGATTGGTTCTTTTTCCCCCAAAGTATTTCACTAGTCAAAATATCAAGTTTAATCTGGAAAAAGAGAATTTAAAAAAAATTAAAATAATGCATGTCTCCCCCAATTCTGACAAACACTAGAGCTATATTAGACTAGAATTTATGCCTTACTTTAATAATTAAAATTGAAGTGACAGATTAACTTCCATTTTTATAGTTTTTGAAACCTCATTTCATTGCAAATTTTAAATTGTTTTGGCAAGTAAAACTCTCTGTAACATATCACAACATGTTCAGGCTCTTCCAACTTAAAAAATGAACCTGTCTTAACCCTTCTTGCCTCCTTAACTGCCTTCTTCCCTTCAAACCCATGCTTCTTTCAAGAAGTCTATATTTTCTCCTTCCTCTTCACTCTCCACCAACGGCAATTTGGCATTCTTTGCCATGACTCCATCAAGGTCACCAATGTCTTAGCCTTGCCCAAGCCAAGAGATACGTAGACCCATTTATCACATTGTCCACTTGCTCCTTGGAACTCCTCCATTGCCTTCCATGACACCATCCACTGTGGCTCTTCTCCCTCTCCTGGTTCTCCTCCCACTCCACTGACCACACCTCCTCCATGTTCAGTCCTGACAACTGTCCTTCTGCCTCCCTTTAATAAGAGGTCCATTCTCAGCTCTTGTCTTTTTAATTTGCACACAATCATGTTAGTGAGTTCAAATGGGTTCATGGCCTCAACTACTGCCCAGAGCTTTTTCTTCTCCGCCATCATCTTCTCCATCCTATGTGCTTGGAACCCACCTTCAAGACATAAGTCAACACAGTGTTGGACACATAATGAATGCATAGGTAAGTACAACTGATGAGTGAATGAATGAATGTATACGTCAGATGTACAGAAGTGTTCTTAACTCTGCTGGGAGATCCAAGGGCTGGGTTCCTGAAGGAGGAGCCTGGATTACATTCAGTCTTTCAAATGTAGTATCTTGGAACCATTCTGTGAAGTCAGAATCATCATCATCATCCTCTTGTTTAATCTGTGTAGACACTGCATTGATGAATGATTCAAATTCAGGTCTTTCTAATTGTGAAATTGATGTTGTGTTCTGCTAAACTATATTAGCCCCCCCCACACACACACACACACACAAAACAGTGGGGAGAGAGAATCATTCTTCTCACTTTTCAAAAGAATACCTTGCAGCTTCGTCACCTCAAGGACTCTACTGTATCAGTGGAGGGGTGAGGCTGCGCTGAAGAGCATGGAATAATCCAGCCAAAGCAATATGGCTCCAGGAAGGAGACAGCTACAAGAAGAAGGACTGGCTAAGTAGGACTGAGTTGCTGGATGGCCTGCAGGGGAGAGAGAATGTGGTTCTATCATGGTGGTATTTAGGTGACCAGATGACAGGGCAGTTCAGCTATGCCCGGAGGAGGAAATCACTTCTTAACCTACTAGAAAATGACTTCCTGGGGATTCCCAAGTATCAACACAGAAGGACTTGTTCAGGGGACCTAGAGTCCCACATGTGTTTGAAGCAAGATTCAGGAAGAAAGAGTTTGCCACACAAAGTTTTGCCTTTTGAAAACAGTGGCTCTCGAACAGGTCATGAAATTTATATGACTAGAAATATTGGTATAATTTTCTTGCTTTATTGAAATAAATAAATCATGTTTTAGAATGTGATGACTCTTCTCTTTTGAGCTGAAATGTTTAATTTTGTACGTACATTTTCCAGAATGGTGAGAGGAAATGCATCTGAAAAGCTATTTTTATCAAATGTTATCAATTCATGACACAGAAGTGTGTCACATACATGAGTGAGAAGGATAACCTGAAATAATTACAAATAGATTTTTGCTCACAGCAAACCCACAACAACCTCTCTTAAATAGTCTCCTTTTACTGTAAAGTTGAATAAGTGAAAGGGATTAATTCATGGTCTGAAAACACATCTCAGCAGTGCTCAAGGGACAGTATCTCAACAGACATCTGGAGAAGCCACTGATGAATTAATAGATTAATTAATCAGACAGCTGTACTCTTAGGAGAGAATTTAATTGTTTGGATTAATAACCCTACTAATTAATCCTAAAAATCAACAATCTTACAGTCGAGAGAATGCTGATTTTGTAAAGACCCATCTGTATGATAAATATCCTTCTCCAATACTTACTGGCTAACTAGACAGTGGCATCCAGGATGCTGTGTGACATCAGGAATCCAGGTGATTTTTTGCTTGGGTCACCCCTCTCATCCCCTTACCTCCGCTCCCTCACCACCACCATCACAACCCAGCCCCACCAGCCCTTAAAGCACGAAGGGGGGAGTCTTCAGATGGTATTTATTTGAAACTTGAAGCACGTGGCACCAAAAAGTAAGTTATTTCCCAGAAATAAGGCTCTGAATAAACTTAAAGAAAGAACACCACCAGTTGGTATGACTGGTCCGCATGACATTCTTCAAAATGAAATAAAGGCAGACACCTAACAGATAAAGCAGAAATGTACCAATATTAGTAAATGGCATGTTTGGCAAGTAAATAAAAAAAAAATTATACTTGTAAAGAAATATTATTTTATGAAATGTAAGTAACCATAGTAAATGATGTTTATGAATCATTCTTGCAACTTTCAGGAGTTTTGGGTAGCAGCTCATTAATAATTGGGGAAAAAACACTGGCGTGTCTGATCACTCATTATTCAACTAGAATTTTTAGGTGACACTCTTAGCAGCAATCATTCCATTTCTCTGGAAAATTTATGTTTAGAAAATGGACATTAGTCTCCAATTACCATTTGTATACACACACAAACCAAAATTTTGCCAGTGTAGCAATTATTGCCACAATTAAATACCAGTAGTTTAAAAAAAATATGTAACCAGAAAATATGCCTTTTAATCAATGTTTTCAAAGCATATTAGGTTTAAAATCTTGAAAATATTTTAGAAGCAAGTTTATAGTACTAAACACTCTGAGATAAAGACACAGTCGTGAACCAATAAAATCCAACTACGTGATGACATCCTGTCAGACAAAGCAGAGGAGCCACTTTAAAAAACCCATGCAGATCGGGATGGTGGTGAAAGTGTAGATTGCTCTGGGCAGCACGGACATTTTAACAATGTTTATTCTTCCCATCCATGAGCATGGAATGCTTTTCCATCTTTTCGTGTCTTCTTCAATTTCTTTCATAAGTGTTCTGTAGTTTCTAGAGTATAGATTCTTTACCTCTTTGGTTAGGTTTATGCTAAGGTATCTTATGGTTTTGGGGGCTACCGTAAATGCAATCGATTCCCTAATTTCTCTTTCTACGGTTACTTTGTTAGTGTAGAGAAAAGCAACTGATTTCTGTGCATTGATTTTGTATCCTGCCACATTACTGAATTGCTGTATGAGTTCTAGTTATTTGGAGGTGGAGTCTTTAAGTATCATGTCATCTGCAAAGAGAGAGTTTGACTTCCTCTTTGCCAATTTGAATACCTTTTATTTCTTTTTGTTGTCTGATTGCTGATGCTAGGACTTCTAGTACTATGTTGAACAAGAGTGGCTCCTCAAAAAGTTAAAAATAGAGCCACCCTGTGACCCAGCAATTGCACTACTGGGTATTTACCCCAAAGATACAGATGTAGTGAGAAGAAGGGGTACATGCACCCCAGTGTTCATAGCAGCAATGTTCACAATATCCAAACTGTGGAAGGAGCTGAGATGCCCTTTAACAGATGAATGGATAAAGAAGATGTGGTCCATGTATACAATGGAATATTACTCAGCCATCAAAAAGGATGAATACCCACCATTTGCATCCACATGGGTGGAACTGGAGGGGATTATGTTAAGTGAAGTCAAGCAGAGAAAGACAATTATCCTATGGTTTCACTTATATGTGGAACATAAGGAATAGCATGGAGGACATTAGGAGAAGGGAGGGAAAAATGAAGGGGGGGTTGGAAATCAGAGAGGGAGACAAACCATGAGAGACTATGGACCCCGGGAAACAAACTGAGGGTTTCAGAGGGGGATGGGTTAGACCCATAGAGGGTATTAAGGAGGGCACGTATTGCATGGAGCACTGGGTGTTATATGCAAACAGTGAATCATGGAACACTGCATCAAAAACTAATGAAGTACTGCATGGTGACTAACATAACATAAAAAAAAAAATACAGAGGAAAAAAACAAATACATAATCCTAGCAAGAAGGAAAAGGTTAATGAAGATACAAGAAATCCTAAAATAATCTGGTTCTTTCGATAACTTTAGTCATTTTTACATGGCCTTGAGTATTTTACCCTAACTGGGGATCTGGCAAACACAAAAGGCTCACAGCTGCACACACAATGTAAACAGGATATAGTCCAAATATATTTGCCTTCAACATCCCTGGCCAGCAAAAGTCTCTAACACATTCATCTGTGTCATGATGATAAAATAATAAGAATAATACGGAGCTATATAAAGGGCAGTTGTCACTTTCTGGATAAGAAATCAGAGGCATGGAGAGTATGAATAAATTGCCCACAAATTAAGATTTAGTCATGAAGGCCCCCACGAATAAAGATGGGTGGGAAGTGGGGGTCCCTAACCCAGAGCACATTTATTCTAAGGGAGGCAGAACAGCAAGGGGATAAAGGCTACACTGGAGACCTGCTTTAGAGTCTGGACCCCACTGGCCGACTCGAGGGGAAGTTATTCTAAGCTGCAAAGGGTTAAATGCTCACCTACCTCATGTGAGCATTGTTATTTCTGCATATAAAACTTTTTGCATTGTGCTAATAAGAGTAATGCTTATTATTGTCATATTATAAAAAGCAGTTTCTCAATGTGTGTCAGGATTCCAAATATATTGGGAACATTTTAAGGGGCTGCTCGAGATGGAGTGAGTCTCAGAGCTAGGTCAGCTCTCAAGATGACATTACGCGATGGTCTTCACAGGTGGAGCAAGTTCTGAGGCAGTTAATGAAAATTATTCTACCGTACAAAATGTATAGCTTCACCAAGCTTTCCTTCGGGCGCTTTCGGCAGGCAGAGTAAGTCCTGCTTCCCCGCCGGGCGAGCAGAATGGATGTACCGGTTGAGTAGATACTCTGGTCAACGGAACTGTCACACTTCAGGTGCACACATCACCAGCTCCTAAGGAGAGCATAGCCGGATACTGAACCAAAGGACCCTAAAGTTACTTCCATTTTCCTCTGAGGCTTCAGAAGGTGTTTCCAGCTCGGGAAATACCTGAACATCATTGGACTGAACCCCAATTGGCCAAAATTTGGGAGACACATTGGGTGGTGACCACTTCTTATTCACCAGTCGTTAGTGGAGAGTGTTTACGGTTGTGTGTCCAGAGATAAGGGTGTAGTTTGGATGGGCTCCGAACTCCCCCCTGCCCCATGCTCCCACCTAGCATCTTTCTGCTTTCGCCATTAAAAAAGAACTGATCGTCATAATAATGCTACAAAATCGATTTAATTATATACCTTAAGGTGGAAACAGCTACTCATCGATACTGCTCTTGTAACATACTAGATTAGATGCGAACTCGTCAAACTCAGCCTCAATGATCTCTGCTGCTCAGAACTTGGCATAATTAAAGTTNGATAAAGACACAGTCGTGAACCAATAAAATCCAACTACGTGATGACATCCTGTCAGACAAAGCAGAGGAGCCACTTTAAAAAACCCATGCAGATCGGGATGGTGGTGAAAGTGTAGATTGCTCTGGGCAGCACGGACATTTTAACAATGTTTATTCTTCCCATCCATGAGCATGGAATGCTTTTCCATCTTTTCGTGTCTTCTTCAATTTCTTTCATAAGTGTTCTGTAGTTTCTAGAGTATAGATTCTTTACCTCTTTGGTTAGGTTTATGCTAAGGTATCTTATGGTTTTGGGGGCTACCGTAAATGCAATCGATTCCCTAATTTCTCTTTCTACGGTTACTTTGTTAGTGTAGAGAAAAGCAACTGATTTCTGTGCATTGATTTTGTATCCTGCCACATTACTGAATTGCTGTATGAGTTCTAGTTATTTGGAGGTGGAGTCTTTAAGTATCATGTCATCTGCAAAGAGAGAGTTTGACTTCCTCTTTGCCAATTTGAATACCTTTTATTTCTTTTTGTTGTCTGATTGCTGATGCTAGGACTTCTAGTACTATGTTGAACAAGAGTGGCTCCTCAAAAAGTTAAAAATAGAGCCACCCTGTGACCCAGCAATTGCACTACTGGGTATTTACCCCAAAGATACAGATGTAGTGAGAAGAAGGGGTACATGCACCCCAGTGTTCATAGCAGCAATGTTCACAATATCCAAACTGTGGAAGGAGCTGAGATGCCCTTTAACAGATGAATGGATAAAGAAGATGTGGTCCATGTATACAATGGAATATTACTCAGCCATCAAAAAGGATGAATACCCACCATTTGCATCCACATGGGTGGAACTGGAGGGGATTATGTTAAGTGAAGTCAAGCAGAGAAAGACAATTATCCTATGGTTTCACTTATATGTGGAACATAAGGAATAGCATGGAGGACATTAGGAGAAGGGAGGGAAAAATGAAGGGGGGGTTGGAAATCAGAGAGGGAGACAAACCATGAGAGACTATGGACCCCGGGAAACAAACTGAGGGTTTCAGAGGGGGATGGGTTAGACCCATAGAGGGTATTAAGGAGGGCACGTATTGCATGGAGCACTGGGTGTTATATGCAAACAGTGAATCATGGAACACTGCATCAAAAACTAATGAAGTACTGCATGGTGACTAACATAACATAAAAAAAAAAAATACAGAGGAAAAAAACAAATACATAATCCTAGCAAGAAGGAAAAGGTTAATGAAGATACAAGAGATCCTAAAATAATCTGGTTCTTTCGATAACTTTAGTCATTTTTACATGGCCTTGAGTATTTTACCCTAACTGGGGATCTGGCAAACACAAAAGGCTCACAGCTGCACACACAATGTAAACAGGATATAATCCAAATATATTTGCCTTCAACATCCCTGGCCAGCAAAAGTCTCTAACACATTCATCTGTGTCATGATGATAAAATAATAAGAATAATACGGAGCTATATAAAGGGCAGTTGTCACTTTCTGGATAAGAAATCAGAGGCATGGAGAGTATGAATAAATTGCCCACAAATTAAGATTTAGTCATGAAGGCCCCCACGAATAAAGATGGGTGGGAAGTGGGGGTCCCTAACCCAGAGCACATTTATTCTAAGGGAGGCAGAACAGCAAGGGGATAAAGGCTACACTGGAGACCTGCTTTAGAGTCTGGACCCCACTGGCCGACTCGAGGGGAAGTTATTCTAAGCTGCAAAGGGTTAAATGCTCACCTACCTCATGTGAGCATTGTTATTTCTGCATATAAAACTTTTTGCATTGTGCTAATAAGAGTAATGCTTATTATTGTCATATTATAAAAAGCAGTTTCTCAATGTGTGTCAGGATTCCAAATATATTGGGAACATTTTAAGGGGCTGCTCGAGATGGAGTGAGTCTCAGAGCTAGGTCAGCTCTCAAGATGACATTACGCGATGGTCTTCACAGGTGGAGCAAGTTCTGAGGCAGTTAATGAAAATTATTCTACCGTACAAAATGTATAGCTTCACCAAGCTTTCCTTCGGGCGCTTTCGGCAGGCAGAGTAAGTCCTGCTTCCCCGCCGGGCGAGCAGAATGGATGTACCGGTTGAGTAGATACTCTGGTCAACGGAACTGTCACACTTCAGGTGCACACATCACCAGCTCCTAAGGAGAGCATAGCCGGATACTGAACCAAAGGACCCTAAAGTTACTTCCATTTTCCTCTGAGGCTTCAGAAGGTGTTTCCAGCTCGGGAAATACCTGAACATCATTGGACTGAACCCCAATTGGCCAAAATTTGGGAGACACATTGGGTGGTGACCACTTCTTATTCACCAGTCGTTAGTGGAGAGTGTTTACGGTTGTGTGTCCAGAGATAAGGGTGTAGTTTGGATGGGCTCCGAACTCCCCCCTGCCCCATGCTCCCACCTAGCATCTTTCTGCTTTCGCCATTAAAAAAGAACTGATCGTCATAATAATGCTACAAAATCGATTTAATTATATACCTTAAGGTGGAAACAGCTACTCATCGATACTGCTCTTGTAACATACTAGATTAGATGCGAACTCATCAAACTCAGCCTCAATGATCTCTGCTGCTCAGAACTTGGCATAATTAAAGTTGATGGCATTATCCGTAAACGTCATTATAATCTCACTTTACCTTCAATTTCCTCTGCCACCAAACCTTTTATAGGAGCTGTTAATAAAAAGGAAAAGAGACTATTGCGTTCTCCTCTTTCTGCTCTAACCTAACCTCCAAAGGAGTCTGAACAAGCAAAGAAATGAGCAAAAATGAGCAAGAGAGGGAAGAAGAAAAGATCAAAGTGCTGAGACAAGGTACAAACGGACTAATTAAGGACAGGAAATGGAAGTGCTCATGTTTGCACTTTACCCTTGTGCTCCTGTTGCTTTTTACTTTCCTTTCCTGGGAACCAGTTTGCATAAAGACTAAGTAGAACTCCTACCATGGATACGTTCTCTCGGACTTCAGTCTTGGAGAAGGAAAGTGAATGCAAGAGATGCTTATGGAGAAGAGAGCACAGTGAGGTCCAATGCATGATTTTGCAGTTATTTTGAAATCCATGTTCAAACCTTCAGAAAAAAGTAGCCCGAAAAGTGATGCATTTAGCCCACTGCAAATGCCTGGTGCCCAACACCCCTGGGCAAAGCTGGGCGTTAGCTATTAGCTAATGTCAAACACATTAACTATGAAGAATACGCCACATGAATTGACCAAGCATCTTACAGTACTAATATAGGTGCCATTAAATCATTAATTTTTTGTATACAAGGCTTTTTGGTCCCACAATCGAAAGGAGGTTCTCCCCCCTTTCTCCTTAGTCTCCCTGTCCTTTTGCTTCAGTGCAGTGATCATGCATTTATTTAAATATTTATTCGCAGGGCGCCTGGGTGGCTCAGTCGGTTCAGTGTCTGTCTTCAGCTCAGGTCATGATCCCAGGGTCCTGGGATTGAGCCCCACATCGCACTCCCTGCTCAGTGGGGGGTCTGATTCTCCCTCCCCCTCTGCCACTCCTCCTGCTTGTTCTCTCTCTCTCTTTCTCTCTGTCAAATAAATAAACAAAATCTTAAAAAAAAAAAGAAATATGTATTCATATGTCATCTGCCTCTCCACAAGACTAGAAGCTGTTGTTAGGGCAGGGGAGCCAGGTCTGTTCTGTTTGCTGCCATAAATCTGGATATTTTTCGGCATGATACTGAGTAGGCTATCAATATTCAATAAAATGAATGAATGAATGAATGAATGACAAATGCATGGGTGCTAAATTCAGTCCTGGTCCCTAACGTCTGAAGTACCTAGCAAAGTCGCTCCTCTCGACCACACCTTATTTTCCCTGGCACATGGACACCAACACAAAACCCCCCAAACACTTACTCACCATTTAGATAGGATCCCAGGACTCGACTACAGAATTGTTTTTAAAAATCAACTGTGCAGAGCACAAGATACTGAAGGTCTCATCTGACTTCAGGAGGCTTTGATTCTACCTCTGCCTGAAAGAGGTTCAAGATCTCAACACAGCTCGGTGTCACAGATCCTGAATACAGGGGGGAAGATAAATCATGCCCACAGCTATCACAGCCACTCCCGAATGCCCACTCGATGCCAAATACCAGGGGGGTACTTGCTATAAGTTCTCTCTCTTGTACCTCAAGAAACCCTTCAACATGGATATTATTATCTCTGCTTTCCAAACGAACACTCTGATATGCAGGAAAGCATTTTGCCCAGTGCCTCGCAGCTCACTCAAGTTCATCATTGGTTTTGAAAATATCTGGACATCTTGGACATCTTCTTGAATATAACAGGTAAGGCTCTCCAGGATCTAAAGAGAAAGGAAGGTTCCACTACTTTCCAGTCCTACTTTGGACCTGCTTTTCCCAATGGCCCTATGGCTGACCTCCATGGGCAGGAAGAAATCGAAGAGACCTTTTAGACAGAAGACCCCTTCTCAGAGGTCCGGAGCATGTGCTGCCCCAGGGAGAAGAGGGGACCTATAAATGTGGGTGCTAATGCTTATCACGGCTTGTCATTTTCCAAAAATGTCACAGTAATCTTTATATCCTTATTCTAAGTACAGTAAGCCAAATTAGTGGCAGTCTCCTATTTCTAAGTTAGTAAAAAATCCCCGTTTCAAAGGAAAACTGAGCGGCACATGGTATAGGACTGAAGTTAATGTGTGCTAGAATGTTGATCCTTAACGTTGCAAGCCATAAAACGTAAGCTCTTTCAAGCTTTTTAAAAAAGATTTATTTATTTATTTGAGGTGGAGGGCAGAGGGAGAGGAGAGAGAGACTCCTCACGCAGACTCCCCACTGAGCACAGAGCCTGACCCATGTCAGGCTGGATCCCAGGACCCTGAGATCATGACCTGAGCCGAAATCACGAGTCGGCTGCTCAACCACCTGGGCCACCCAGGCGCCCCAAGGAAACTTATTACTAAACTTTGTCCCTAGTAAACAAGAAGTGGAAAGAAAGAAAGGAAACTGAAATCCAGCAGTGACTGACCCGCTCCTTTGGGGTGTGACCCCCTTCAATTCAGCCAACTCTTCCTAGCGCTGACAGGTGCAGGGCCCACCCCGGGCACGGGTTTTTTTTTTAGGGCGGGTCCCAGGCCAGTCTGGTACTTCACTCCCCGAAGGACCTTATATTCCACTGGAGTTACACCATCTTTGAGGAATGTTAAAGAAATAACTTTTCTCCCAATTCATATGTGGAAACAGCTCTGGGCTGTTTAAGAGATAAATACAATCGTTCTCTCCTGGAAAAACCCAGCGAAATATTTAGCACCATTAAACCATCACGATTCTGACTCTGACTTCAAATAAACAGGATAAATAAACCCTCCCTTCTCTGCATTGCTAATTTAGCAAAGCCTTTATACACCCTTAAGAGCAAGTGAATTTCATATTTGCATCTTATTCGAAATGTGCTGGCCTTTTGCTAGATGTTTTAACTGCAGTTTGGCAGCTCTGAACCATCTATTTGCAGATATAAAGCAATATCTGCTCAGAGTGTCTAATTCTGGGCCCATAGACACATACATATGTATGCACATATTTAGAATATCTATGGTGCATATATTAGTGCTGGCATTAGGCACTGATAGAAACCAGAGACGTGCCAGGCCAGTATCAAATAATATTATTAGATTCTCATTTCTCTTGAGCGCCAGTTATGTGTTAGGTAAGACACTTGCATTGATATCATGTTTAATTCTCAGAGCGCTAATAACAGTTATTAACACTTACGGAGCAATGGCCATGTGCCAGGATTTTATTTATTTATTATGTATGGAATTGTTGAATCACTATGTTGTGCGCCTGAAACTAATAGAACATCGTATGTTAACTACACTTCAATAATAAACATTTTAAGAAAGATATACATTATTATCACCTCAAAAATTCCCCTCATATCCCTTCCAATTCTCCACATGCCAGGCTTTGATTTTAAGACCTTTTGTGGCAGAGCTGGGACTCACACCCAGGTGGCTGGGCATCGAAGACCAGACTCATAACTGCTACACTTTACTGCCTTTTTAAGGAGGGTTATTGATAGCCCATGTACAGTGGGGGACCCTGGGATAGTCAGTGGAGGGGCTCACAGAGACAGCAAGCGGCCGAAGTGGATTTGGACCCAGGACATCTGGCTCCAGCTCCCAATCCTTTATGTCTCACAATATAATGGCCATGCTATATTGGTGTCCGTGGCATATATGAGAAAGGAGAGCTTGGGGTTTGAGAAGCAGGGGTGGAGAAAAGTGGGAAATGTTCCAAGTAGGAGGCGGGTGCTCTGATAGTCCTTCTAGATCAACTGATCATGTAAGTTACCGTCCAAACTTTTCAAAGTGAAATGGGCACCGTTAATGCCAGGACAATGGGCACAGAGTGGGAGGTATGGTCATGCAATAGGGCTCTGGTAAAATCATGCCTATATTTCCTTGGATGGACTTAATAGTTGAAATGAATAAAAAGACACATGGGGGGAAAATGTACACCATTTTCTTCAAGTTAAATGATCCTTACAAGTAATGAAAGTATATTACCTTGAAATACTAATAATATTACCTTGAAAAAACTAGGTTTTAGGAATCGTCCAAAATCTATTCAAATTCACATCACGGAGCAAGAAACATTATATTCAGGGAACTGAAATGATTGTGTGGAACTAGACAATATTATTCATATTGTACATTTATCTAAAATGCTTGAAACAAATTAGTGACATATCTGTTTCAGGCTCCTACCAAGATTCATTATTTAGTATACAGTGATTTCTCTTAAGAATAAAAATGAAGGAAATTTAAAGCAACTCTGTCCTGGTCTTTGCTCCTCATCCTTCTGCCCCAAGTGCCACATTATTGCTTATTTCCCCTTAATTTCTTTGCTTCCATTTTGTAAACCCGTGTAAGAATAAGTATCTCTCATTACAAGAAGTCAATCTAGGAGGTTTAAATTCAAAGAGTAGAAACAGCAGATCCACAATCATTTTGAAAAATGCAAAGCTCCAAACATGGAAAGTTTCCAGGTTGTAGAACACCCTTGGAGGAAATGAATCCTCACAGTCCAGCTCTATCTGTTATTAAAAACTTAGAGATGAAACAGAGGAGGGGGGATACATTATAGTAGCTTAAAGAACACAAAAAGTAATTCCTCTGGCAGACTGGGAAGGGCAAACTCTGTCAGACCGTGGAAGGGACAGCCCAGGACTACAGAGGTCCTACCAACTCCTGCAACACTGCAAAAGGAAAAGTACAACTTTATGGCAAATTCGGTGGCCTGCAGGTGTATCCCTCTTCATATACTAATATATTCATTATTACATGAGTATAGATCTCTTAAATAAATAATTATTCTACAAAGTGCTAGATGTATTACACTGGATGATACTTTTTCCGAACAATATGTCTTAAAGAGTCACCGCAAAAATATCTTTAGAATAATTTAAGAATTTTACAGTTGCTGGGGGACCTGGGTGGCTCAGTGTGTTAAGAGGCTGACTCTTGGTTTCAGCTCAGGTCATGGTCTTGGGATCATGGGATCGAGCCCTGAATTGGGCTCCACACTCAGCACAGAGTCTGCTTGAGATTCTCTCTGCCTGCCCCTCCCCCTGCTCGTGCTCTCTCTCTCAAATAAATAAATAAATACATCTTAAAAAAAAAAAAAAAGAATTTTACTGTGTTGCAAGTGCTGGGAATATACCAGTGAAAAGGTCATAAGCTTTTGAAGCTCACAATTTAGCAGGAAAGACAAGGATTAAACAAGTAAACACACAAATAAACAAATACTCTAAAACTCTGTAACCAAATCTAATAGGAAAATCACATTTGTTTTATTGGCATTCACTTTACAATCAACTTTACAGGAAAGCAGCTGTTTTCTTCAAAGCTTAAAATAACATATAAAACCATAGATGAGGAGCAATGGAATTAACGTCAACGTAATTTATGTACTAATAATTGTTTACTGGTTCCCCTAATTCCAGAATTTTTCTTACAGCATATCAGGGAAAGAGGCGAGGCGCAAGAAAAACAGAGGGATGTTAATGTATTTCTTCACTTCAGCTTTTATTTCATTAATGGGCCTTTGTTTTATTTTTGCTGCGTAGGTTCTTTTCCACACTCCCGGAATGGTTATATTTATCTTTACATCATTTATATCTTTACATTATTGTAATAGAAATTACCATAGCTAATACTTTAATCCCCATTATTAGGGAGGAGACAATGGTTTTTAAAAAGACACCTAGGCAATGAGGATGTGTTTTAAAGAAAGACCATGGTAATGTTGATGAGTTTCAATGTGGGGTTGGGGCAGAAATATTCTAGTCTCTCCATTCCAAGATCCCTCTGTAAACACCCACAGAGCTATTTAACATCAACATTAACACAGATATTTCTTCTCTAGTTTGTTTGCCTTGTGGAGGCATAAGCATTTTTATTAAATATCTAAGAGTGGAATTTCATAAAATTCGGTGTTTTTGAATGTATGTACTCAGGGTTTCCCCCCCACCTTTTAAAAATAAGTAAAATATTTGTTTCCAAAGCTTTCCAAATACACACATCCTGACAAATTGGTTTGTGATGATATGAGACTAGGCAGTTTGCCCATAATTGAAGACATTTTGCCAACAAGTCAGAGGCTGCCAAGAGAGGCAGTAACAGCGCTCTGGATATGAGCGGATGATCCCTGTGTAAATATAGAGGCTTTCTGCCCTTTCGGAAGCAATGATTCAAGCCCGTATGACTGGCAGATACCTTAATTAATCATGGTGCCAGGTGACGGCCATCCTTAAGGTCGACTGCTATTTCGGTTCTGAGCTAATATTCACTTCCCACCCTATTCTTTGATGTGACCCATTTCTTTTTGTCCTGATCACGTCATTCTGAACTGAGACACCAAGCAAATTTGATTTAAATTACAACCCTTATCTCTTTGCAGTCTTTCCAACGGGATTTATGTCAACACTGAATTTTTACTTTTTCACTAGCTGTTTTTAGCATTCATAGTGCGAACATATGTATATATTTTCTCTCTCAACCTGAGATGGCATTAGGATTTAAGAAAATCGAAGTTCTTTAGAAATTCATAAAGCCTCAAAATAAGAATCCTTTAAATGATAAAGAAATGGCACATTCTTAAGACTGTATATGGTGCCGGTTCTCCCTGCAAACATGGGAGTAAATTGCTACTCTTTGGGAACATTTTTTTTCAGGCCATTAGAGAGTGATTTCTTATGCTAGAGTAGTGATTTATTAAATGAATTCCTAGTGGCCTGAGAGACTTAATGCACCCACTAAACAGGAGTACCTCGTTAGTAGTTCTTGCCTGGCACAGAAAGTTTCTAAGAGGCAGTAGTGAGCCCATCACAGCCCTTAAGAGCAAAATCTTATTCTCTTTGGTGAGATTAATTATCGACTTTGGGGGCATGTTTTCTGACTTAACGATCACTGGGAAAAGGTTCACACTGTAACTCCATCAGCGTGATCCCTCCCGTCTCCGTTCCCTCTGATCATATTTACAGCGGCGTTTGGAGTTATCTCTATAGCTTTTCATTTGAAACCGTCAACGTTTAAAAATCCTCTATTGGCCTCCATCCCTCTCCATTAATAGGTCCTCCATCTAGTTGCCATGACGTTGTCCAGATTCTTATATCACCATCAATGGTCCTCAACCTTTTGTCTGCACCAGTACACGTGCCATAAATAAGCGTGGCTCGTTCAAGTGGCTGGGGCATCAGAGGTTGGGGGCAAAGCATAGACAGTGAACATGGATGGGAGCAATTTTGAGAAGCTCCTAAATCCCCCAAATATTTGTAACAGAACCACACATTTATGTAACCTTGATATATTAAAAAAACACTGATTGATTGTATCTACTTTTACCAACAGCCACTTTGTGAAATAAACAATGATTTTGTCTCAAGCTCCTTCTTTCTGTCACGTTTTCTTTCTTTTCTTTTTTAAAAGATGTATTTATTTTAGAGAGCGAGGAAGAGAGAGAGAAAGAGAGAGCATGAGGGAGTGGGAGGGGCAGAGGGAGAGGAAGAGAGAGAATCTCAGACTCTCTGCTGACATGGAGCCCGTCGCAGCCTGATCCCACGACCCTGAGATTATGACCTGAGCTGAAACCCAGAGTCAGTCGCTTAACCAACTGAGCCACCCAGGAGCCCCTCAGTCACATCTTCTAATTAAGGTTTTATAGCTGATATCAAGTCTGTCAAGGAAAACACACAAGTTACATTTTGCTAGGCAGTTGCAGAGCTAATCTAATTAGCGGCCTGAAACACTCTAAAGCAAATTATGTGTCCCCATTCACTTGTTCCAAGAGGGCATATGTTACTAACAAAATATGTATATAACTGTAATGTATATCTTAAGTCATCACTGGTAAGATATTATGTAGGATCAGGGGGACGAATGCCACCCAAAGCTATGTTCCCACACTGCCGGGCTGATTCCTGTGCCTCATTATCCAAAAATAAGGAGAAAGGATGTAAGCCAGGAATGGGCCAGAACAAAGGCTGTGAGGTGGGGGCAGCCTTGGCTGGGCTGGAAAAGCAGAGGGGGGACATGGGCTCAGGGCAAGTTCAGTCTAGGGGAGCACTGGCCAGGACTAGCGCTATGGCTTGGCAGCCTAAGATGGGGAACATGAGTGGCAGAGAACTAAAGAAATAGTAGATCAAATTAGAGAGATGAAAGAATTCCTTTATCAATATAATGTAAAGACAAAGGACAGTTCTTTGAGAAACAAAAGGAAATCCTTCGTTAAGAATGTCTGAATGATGGTTATGAACACTCCATAAATGGGTGTGAAACTACTTAGGTTTTTTTTTTTTATTTTGGTGGATTTTCAGTGATCATGGAAGCAATACACCCTCAGTGCTGGTAGTCATCAATAAAAGAAAAATAATAAAAATGCCCACAACCATACCAATCAGGGATTAGAAACCTTAACATACTAGCATTTGACCTTCTGGTATGTTCCCACCTGTACAGACTACATATACACTTTTACTAAAATTATATACTCTTGGAAGTATTTTTGAGTATTTTAAAGACTTTCGGAAGAGTATTGAAGAGGCTTATTTTTGATTTGTCAAAAAGCATCAATAGGGTTTTTTCCCCCTAATATATTGCTTCCAGGTAAATGGCTATTTGTGTGTGTGTTTGTATGTGTGTTTAATTCCACTTTTTTACACAATTATCAGGTAATTCATTCTAGAGCAAGAGAACCTTCCACAAATTTCTCCTGCTCTTCGTTTTACCACTCTATGGTACAGAATGGCAATAGGTCATAGACAAGTTTATGAGCACTTTTCCATTTCAGTATAGGGCTGATGGCTCCTGCATAAAAATTACCTATAACCTTCTGGATCTATCTTTCAAGTAGTTATGCATATGATTTAATATGCTGGCCCAGGCATATTAGAGTCATCTAAATATATGGAGAGCGTGTGTCAGCTCTTTCTCATAAATAATAATGTTGTCCTTTCTCTCTCAAAACAATTGGCTGTCATGCTGACAACTGATTGTGGGAAAAACAAAGAGAGTCTCTTGTCATGATCCTTAATAGGTTTTAAATAATAAAAATTAGAACGTGGTAAGCTCAAAAGCATAACAATTACATTTCCCTCGTTGAGATTATAATCCAAACTCATACATTAATTCCACGCCATGTGCTTAAATTTTAGTTCACTGAGCCTTGCTGATTAGACCAGAGACATCTTGTAGTATTTCTTCCAATATCCAGCTAACTACGGTATTGGATGTAGCAACCATTCCCTCAGAGCCCTGATGTGACATCTGGAGAAACAGCTGCTCAGTTTCATATTGGAGGAATAGTCATGTAATGAAATGTTCATGTTTAAAACTAGATATGGATTTTATACATCCTGTTCCTATTTAACAAATGGCTATGTTACTTTAAGAAAGTATTAAGTATTTTATTGTTCAGTCATATGTTCCTTTTGCATAACAAGATTTTCTCAGAGGCCGATGCCACCCAGATCTCAACACACCCCAAAGGCCTGAAGCGAGTGTTTTCTAGCACCTGCAAAGATTGTTTTTAGTTGCATACGAGGGGAGGCAAGCAGGCAGCACTAAGGACCCTTTTCACCAAACAGGTGCGGCTATCACGGCGCCTCTGGACGCAAAGCTGATCCAACCTGCAGCCCCCCTCCCAGGGCATGGCTTCTGCACCCTAGAAATGCAAGGAGGTGCTTCCATAGATTTTTAAAAATTAAAACCACCGGCTTGCCATGCAAATTGCAGAGAGGAAAAGCCAAAACAGTCGCTGTGCTTGCTTCCTGCTTTTAATTTAGTCAAGAGGGACACCTAAACTCCTCTTCGTTCTAGAGCTTCCGAACTGCTCTGCTGCTGGAAGGCCTGCAGGAGACAGGGGACAGGGCAACTCTCCCAAAGCCAGGTACCCGCTTCGGAAGCACAGCTGATTTGCACTGTGACTCTTTGTATGAGCGTATTTATATTAGCTCTGTCCACACATAAAGGTCACTTTAGAAAAATATAGGATTTTCAAGGTGAAATTAGGTTTGGCAAAGCCAGCAATGCGGACCTGTCTCAGCCACCATCTGCTGAGCCCATCAACTTACGGAGGAGCGCACACGAGTCCTTCCCTGCGGACACACCTTGAACTGAAAAGCATCCCTCCCTCTGCCCAAGGTCAATGTCTCCCCTCCACCTGTTTTTGACCCCAACCACCCCTTCTCAGGAGCCCCATCTCTGGATGATCTCCTCACCCTCTTTCTTGTATTGGATCTTCCGCCCCTCTCTGTGGACTCCTCACCTTGATCCAAATCTAAGCTACCTTCAAAACAAAATCCACACACCTCCCCACCCATCTCTCACCTTCTCCAGCTGTAGCCACTCCGGCTTCCTCCCCTCCACAGCCAACAATCTCTAAGAGGTTGACGCTACTCACTGTCTCTTCTCCTCACCACCTGCCCAGCCCCCAAAGCCATGTCACCTCTTCTGCCCAGAGTCTGTGTTTCCATGTAACAGGGCTTAATCTACTGAATATTCTTCATTGTTTCCCTTCCCTTCACCTTTCTATAGCACGTGACACCATCAAATATGCATTTTCATAGAAATGTCTTTTCTTCTGTTTTTGATAAATGTCTTCTCTTGGATTTTTCCTATCTTGTTCGAAGTTCGTATTCCTCACCCATCCCATAAACGTTGATGCAATGGCTATGTTTTGTCACTCATCCTTTTCTCTTTTCTCTCTGCACACTATCCCTGAACCATCTTGCCCATTCCTGTGGCTTTAATTTGCACATGCCAATTATCCCCAAATATTTATCTCTGGAACATATCATTCTCCAAAGGTGCAAACATAGAGCCCAGTTCTAACCACACAACTCACCATGAAGACCTCACACTCAGTGTGGCCAAAATGGAGCTCATCACCTCCCATTCCCCGCAAACAGATTCCTTCTCGTATGCACCATTCATGAATGAATGCACCAATCATGGAGCTGACTGCCTGGTCACACATGATCCCTCCCTCTCCTTCACCCCACATCCATTAACAACCTGGAGTCAGTGACAGGGAGCCATATTACTTCTCAGGGTACACTTCTGTCTAAACAGAGCTACCTCTTCTCTCTTGCAGTTCTTATCCACAGGCAGCCTGTCTGGAGAGAAAGGCAAAAGAAAGTGTTGTTTTCCTTGACTGGAGAATGTCAAGAGATAAATTAAATAAAAAGCCACAGTGGAGCTTTACCCCCAAGATCCCACCTCTTTCCTGCCTGCTGCTATGACTAGAAAGCCATATGGAGGCCAAGGGGGATCAGTTGGCCACTTTCTTGCTCCTAGAGGTAGGTAAGAATTAAAAAAAAAAAAAATCATAGATTTTCTGGAAAAAAAAAAACGCCAAGTACTATAAAAAGTAGAAAAATTGAATGTACAAATTTGCCAGATACATGATTACAAAGGAAAAAAGAATACAAAATTGTATATTTTTTATGAACATCTTGATCTGTGCTAATATTTTACCACTAGCTACAAAAATCTATTTAAATTGGGACGGCTGGGTGGCTCGGTTGGTTAAGCGTCTGCCTTCAGCTCAGGTCATGATCCCGGGGTCCTGGGATCTAGCCCCTCGTCGGGCTCCCTGCTGAGCAGAGAGTCTGCTTCTCCCTCTCCTCCCCACTCGTGCTGTCACTATCTCTGACGCTTTCTGGCAAATAAATAAATAAATAAATAAAATCTTTAAAAACAAATCTATTTAAATTAAAATTCATTTAATTAAATGTAATTTAAAATTGCATTCTTCGGTTGCAGTAGCCACATTCCAAATGCTCAGTAGTCACATGTGTAGTGATTTTGAGGGCACGGATAATCTGCTGACAAGTATACCTAAGGAGGCAGTGTGTGTATGTGTGTGTGTGTGTGTGTGTGTGTGTGTGTGTGTGTGTGTGTGTGTGATGGGCAATTTTATGCATTCGGCTCTTCTATCACAACCAGACGATCATGGATTTGC
The DNA here is from genome assembly GCF_002007445.2 of Ailuropoda melanoleuca. NCBI lineage: Eukaryota > Metazoa > Chordata > Mammalia > Carnivora > Ursidae > Ailuropoda > Ailuropoda melanoleuca. Next base: position 91,933,861 of record NC_048227.1, on the reverse strand, counting down.
ATCCTGAGGTGTCTTCTCGAATGAAAGAGAAAGTAGTAGCCAGCACTAAATGGCCCACATCTAGATTTCATTAGACATGCAAACTCCACGATGGCAGGATTGAGGTCCAGTTTCTCCGGGCACTCAGAACAGCGTCTGGCGCAAGTAAGGATTCCATACATATCCGTCACATGAAAATTCTTTGGGCACGAGAACGCCATCAATCATATACCACGAGAAAAAAAAATGTTTAATAATGCCCAGCCTACAAAATTAAGTATGTCCTCTGAGTATAATTAAAGAATCGGAGGCCTGCTTCCAAACTGAGAGATTTATCTTCCCTCTTACTCAGCTACTCATCCTAGACTCCAGAGTCACTGGCCCATGTCCTTCTGCCACAAACACCATGCAATCCTATCCCTTGAGGCCTTTGCTCATGTGGCTCCACCATCTGAGACTCCCTCCCTCTTTCAGTCCACTCCCAGCCCCCCATAATCACCATCCACCCATCTTTGACGACTGTTCACCAACATTCTATGAGTACCAGGGATTTGGCTGGCACTCGCATCATTGCGTTCTGACAGAGCTCGAATTCTCTGACATCCATCTCCTTCTACACGTGGTAAATCTTTCGTTCATTCCTCTTTGAGTGCCCTTGGAGCCCAGTACGGTACCTGCAGGGCACACTGCCCAATAATTTCTTCTCAAATTGGATCATTCAGAAATTTGTTGGGCCTCCGTCCATCACACAGTCTAAATAGTATGAAACATGAAAATGAATTACAATGACAAATGCAACCAATTATTGGGCATTTACTGTATGCAAAGCACTGCACAAATAGCTCATATAAGCCTCAGATAGGTGAGGTAACTTGCTCAAGGCCACATGATTCAGGTGGCAGAAAGCAACTCAAACCCATATCTAACTCCTTCCTTTCCACTGATGCACTGTGCTGTCATCTGTAGGAAGTATGGACTGGTTTATTTGTTTTCATTTTGCAAACATTATTCTTGATGCTATGTATAAGATATGAATGATTATTACCCACAAATAACTTGCAATCTCTGCCATATGTTTTCCTATGATTATTAACTCCCAAATTTTTGGAAGCATTTTTACTGCAAACTGTGGGCTACAACCTATTAATACTTCATCATTGGCCGTGTGTACTACAACCAACTTTACCGTCAAGGGAAAGATTAGACTAGATTTTTTTCTATAACTAGATAATGCCTCGGAATTATTTTCGAATCATGCAAAGAATAAACTCATCCTTTATTATACATTTATTTTCATATAATTTTTTATAACTGATATGCTTTAAAAGCTCCCTCAGCATCTCCAAGGTGAGCAAAGAGGAACATTGCCCAGAGTAAGTCACCCTCCTAACTTAAAAGCCTTCTTTGGGAAACTGGGAATGGAAATGTGCCCAGTATATTTGTGGCTCAGTATTATTCACTATTTATGAAGCCACATAAATATGTATAAATGGACCCAAAACATTATGCTAACAACACAACTAAGCGGCTCAGTATCAAAATAATTCAACTGTGGGGTGCCTGAGTGGCTCCGTTGGTTAAGCGTCTGCCTGTTGATTTCCACTCAGGTAATGATCTCAGGGTGGTGAGATCAAGCTCCTCGTCTGATTCCACGTGGGTGTGGAAGCTGCTTGGGATTCTCTGTCTCCCCCTGCCCCTCTCTCACCCCACTCACTCTCTCTCTCTCAAAAAAAAAAAAAAATTAAACCTTAAGCAACTATTTAAAGTCAAAAGGTCCAAAGGTCCCAGGGTCGAGGGATTGAACCCCACATCAAGCTCCCTGCTCAGTGGAGGAGTCTTCCCCTCCCCCTGCTCATGCTCTCTCTCTCTCTCTCTCTCTCTCTCTCACTCTCTGTCAAATAAATAAATAAAATCTTCAAAAGATCCAAAGCAAAGATTTTAAAAACTTGGAGCAGCTGGCTGGCTCAGTCAGTAGAGCATAAGACTCTTGACCTCAGGGTTGTAAGTTCGAGCCCCACACTGGGTGTAAAGATTACTTAAAAATAATATCCTACGAAGCAGTGGGGTAATAAATGACTGACAGGCATGGCTCTTTCTTGTCCTTTCTTATTCTCTCGTTTGTATATAAATTTACTCCATGGAGCAGGCTTTGTAAAAGTGCTTTAACTTCTCCCAATTGTATGACACAAAAGGTTTGCCTTATTCCTAACACAGCATTTAATGGCTCTATGATTCTGGTAGACTGGACTTCTCTAATAATGTACTTGATGTTAGAATAAAGCCCTCAGTGGTTTATTTTTTTCTAATTATTAGTTCAGATTACACTATGGTTAATGATACAAAAACACTAACCACTAGATTTACATATATATTCGGTTGTTACATGCTTGTTTTCTAACTCATTCATCAAAATTACATACAACCTGGTTATTTTCTTTACTGAAAATGGCTACTTTGGTTTATATCAATGATGTCTCTGGGGATTTTAAATGTAAGTACGAATTTAATTTTTCATTTAAAAATCACTTTTGTGCCAACCCTTTACTCACACCTCCCAAATCCAAGAAATTGCCAAGATTTTCAGAAAATATATTTACTTATTCTTGGAATGTACTTGGAAGGAGATTAAAGCATGGAAAAATAAAAGCAGATGAATAGGACTTGTGGGCTAAAAGAGATATAGTCAATTCATTTTGTTGTCAGTTCCAAGAAAGAAAGAGGGGGAAAAAAGGAAGGAAGGAAAGAAGAAAGGAAAGGAAAGGAAAGGGAAGGAAAGGAAAGGAAAGGAAAGGAAAGGAAAGGAAAGGAAAGGAAAGGAAAGGAAAGGAAAGAAGGAAAGGAAAGGAAAGGAAAGGAAAGAAAGAAGGAAGGAAGGGAAAGAAAGGAAAGGAAAGGAAAGGAAAGGAAAGGAAAGGAAAGGAAAGGAAAGGAAAGGAAAGGAAAGGAAAGGAAAGGAAAGGAAAGGAAAGGAAAGGAAAGGAAAGGAAAGGAAAGGAAAGGAAAGGAAAGGAAAGGAAAGGAAAGGAAAGGAAAGGAAAGGAAAGGAAAGGAAAGGAAAGGAAAGGAAAGGAAAGGAAAGGAAAGGAAAGGAAAGGAAAGGAAAGGAAAGGAAAGGAAAGGAAAGGAAAGGAAAGGAAAGGAAAGGAAAGGAAAGGAAAGGAAAGGAAAGGAAAGGAAAGGAAAGGAAAGGAAAGGAAAGGAAAGGAAAGGAAAGGAAAGGAAAGGAAAGGAAAGGAAAGGAAAGGAAAGGAAAGGAAAGGAAAGGAAAGGAAAGGAAAGGAAAGGAAAGGAAAGGAAAGGAAAGGAAAGGAAAGGAAAGGAAAGGAAAGGAAAGGAAAGGAAAGGAAAGGAAAGGAAAGGAAAGGAAAGGAAAAGAAAGGAAAGGAAAGGAAAGGAAAGGAAAGGAAAGGAAAGGAAAGGAAAGGAAAGGAAAGGAAAGGAAAGGAAGGAGGAAGGGCTCCATAATTTGAGGAAGCAATTTTAATGTTTCTCAAAACTATACTTTAATCAATTATATCCATCAAATTATTGAATAAACTTCTTTGTCTAAACACATATATAAGTATTACCCTATTTTGTATTTGGTGAAGGCAATGTAATAATCTTCCAAAGGGAACATTCCTAATGCAGACACTGGGATTTTATTAAAAGTTATGGTTTGTTATTTCTTCCAACTGGGTGGTTATGATTCTTAAAAGTACAGAAGATATTAGGTTGTCTCACCCAGAGGTCCACTAAAAAATATTTGGCCCCTAAATTCCTTCAGTTTAGTCATCATGGAGAATACTTCCAGGCAGTAGGATGTATTAGGCATTGTTATAAAGCTGCCTACTGGTTTTTCTAATTAAAAAAAAAAAAACTTGTAAATATTATCAATCGCTTAAGACAAAACAGGGAGAATCAATTTGTGTAACATATTGATTGGGGGTGTGGGGGTGTCAAAAATTCCAAAATGCTAACTTTCCTCTTGGACTCTCTAAGGCAATTTCAAATGGCAATTTAATACTCTTTAGAGAATGGAAGAAGAGAAAGCCATTTAAAATCTGTGTGATAAAAATTAGTTTGCATATCAAGCAATTGATTTCTGCAATATGATTTATCTATAATATCGCTGATAGCCATGGCAAGTCTAGCTCTTACAGTTATAAAGATGCCTAGGATAACAGAGGTGAAGTGAACTTATAAGGCATTTATACTTTAAGCCTTAGTTCCTTATCTGTAAAATGGAGTAGTAACAGTAATTACTTCACTGGGTTATTATGAGGCTCACATGAAATTTGTATAGAACTTGCTCTGACTTGTGAATGTACTTGGTATTTTTTTAAATTTTTAATTAATTAATTATTATTATTTTTATTATTTTTTTTTAACCAAGGTCACCCAGTAGTAAGGAGTTTAGCATTTCTTTCTTCCTGGTCTCAAGGCACCCCCCCTCTTTTCCGCCCCCCTGCCCCCCCCCACTATACCACACACACTCTGAGCACAAGGAATGGGAGCCTTGACTCCTGAAAACATTGAGAAACTTCAAATCCCTTAACAAGGATTCCAACATTTAAAGGCCCAACAATAAATTTTTAGCCGTCACTTGGAATTCTAATTACAATATAGAGCTTCTCTTACCCTAAAGCGCTAATGACAATTAACTCCTGCTTCCAACAGTGGGCAGGTATACTGGTGCCCTGTAATCAGGCATCATTATTAAAAATCAAAATACCTAACACATGCACACACGCGTGCGCACACGCTGGAATATTACACAGCCGTAAAAATGAGATCTTGACATTTACAACAATATGGCTAGACTTAGAGGGTATTATGCTAAATGAAATAAGTCATACTGAGAAAGACAAATACCATGTGATTTCACTCATATGTAGAATCTAAAAAACAAAACAAATAAATAAACAAATAAAAAGCAGAATCAGGCCTATAAAGACAGAACAAACTGATGATTGCCAGAGGGAAGGGGATGGGGGAAGGGGCAAAACGGCTGGAGGAGAGCGAGAGATACAGGCTTCCAGTAACAGAATGAGTAAGTCACAGGAATAAAGGCACAGAATAAGGAATATAGTCAGTGATATTATAATACCTCTGTGTGGCGACAGATGGGAGCTCCACAGTGGTGAGCACTGCGTACATATAGAGAAACTGGATCATAATGCNAAATAAGTCATACTGAGAAAGACAAATACCATGTGATTTCACTCATATGTAGAATCTAAAAAACAAAACAAATAAATAAACAAATAAAAAGCAGAATCAGGCCTATAAAGACAGAACAAACTGATGATTGCCAGAGGGAAGGGGATGGGGGAAGGGGCAAAACGGCTGGAGGAGAGCGAGAGATACAGGCTTCCAGTAACAGAATGAGTAAGTCACAGGAATAAAGGCACAGAATAAGGAATATAGTCAGTGATATTATAATACCTCTGTGTGGCGACAGATGGGAGCTCCACAGTGGTGAGCACTGCGTACATATAGAGAAACTGGATCATAATGCTGAATCACCTGAAACTCATGTAACACCACGTGTCCACTATACTCAAATATAATTTTTTAAAAATTAAAATACCAAAATAAATTATTACCATTTCCCGGCAAGGTGCTACATTCTATAAAATAATATTTAAATCATTGTTTAAAGCCTTTCCACCAGCCAGGGATCTTCATGAAATACAGAACACAGTGAGCCAAGTATTACTGATATGTAATATGTGTCTAAGGGATAAATCATGTCAGAGACCCACTGGAGAATAATGTTAGCACAGACTCACCCACAAAAAGAAACAAAAGAAATTCTTATTCTCAGTCCAAGGTGGTTAGAGACAAAATTACTACTACATAATTATCAACAAAATAGAAGGACAGAAGGTAAAATGAGATGGGTGGCCACAATTCCCTTGTAACTTGACAGGCAAGCATATTTCATGGATTTGAATGCACACATTTTTACATTTAAACACATGTGAAAGGGGTGGAGAACAATAGGTGGAGAACTATAGTCGATTTTGACAGAGAGCTCGCGATGTCGTTGCGGTGCGGGCACATGGGCTAATGTGGCTGCCATTTCTGGTGGTGGGACGTCCAAGCTGCGAGCCCACAACATTTCAGTCAACAAACCACGTCATGACCATTTGAAGAAAGAATGAGTTCCTGCCTGAAAACCTGCAGACAACTTTAGGTAAGACCCAGAAAACGCCAGCATCCAAACTCATAGAATGGTTTGGATGAGATCCAGAGATGACGAGGCCCACTGCATTAGCAGTGCTCCTGCTGGCCAGATGGCGACACCTTGGGGACCACGGGAGCAGGAACGGGAGGGACCAGAGTCAAAAGTGATTCAGAAGACTCTGCCTAAAAAAAGTCATAGGATTACCTCACGTTTACTTAGTGTTCTTTTATTTTTATGTATGCCTGAGTGATAAATCATAAACACCTGTGTATAAATATGTCCAAGATAGTTCTTTTGAACAGCTGAAAACAAGAATCCTAATTGAAAACCACATTGTATAAGAGTTGAACTGGAAGCATTCCTCATGTTCACTGGTGGTCTTGCCCTCTAGTGTCTCTTAGACTTGATGGAATGCAATATATTTCATTCACCTGGTCTGCTGACCTCTCAAACCCTCTTTTAAGACAAACCATACTCTTGTCAGTCTGCCCTCTCCTACTTCTTAATTTGTGATCCTTATGTTTGGTCCCATATTGAATTTGGCCCCATAAAACAGAAATACAAGTTAAGAGAACAGGCTTGGGGCACCGGGGTGGCTTCATGGATTAAGCATCTGCCTTCCGCTCAGGTCGTGACCTCGGGTCTGGGGATGGAGCCCCACACGGGCTCCCTGCTCAGTGGGGAGTCTGCTTCTCCCTCTCCATCTGCCCCTCCCCCCTCCTGCTCTCTCTCACTCTCTCTGTCCCTCTCTCTCTCAAATAAATAAACAAAATCTCAAAAAAAGAAAGAGGACAGGCTTAAAGTTCCGCTGTTGAGATTCAAATTCTAGCTTCCCTCATTAATGGCTGCATGGCCTTGGGTCAATCAACAAAACCTATCTTCACCTCAGCTTCCTCAACTGTAGAATGGGAAGAATGATGGCCTCTTCCTCGAAGGGCTGCTTTGAAGATTAAATGAGAAAAATACATGTAAAGTGACTTGAACTGTCCTAGATACACATTAAATGTCTTTTTAAGTGTTGGCAACTCTACTTTTTAATGTTGTTGTTTTGTAACCCATTCAGGAATGTAAAATTTTTTTTCTAACGTACCTTGAAAACCATTCAAGCTCATGAGTCCCAAACCTGTCCCCTCTGCCCCCTCCCTCCTCTTCCAACCTGCCCACACTGCCTAGCTGATATGTGGGAAGAACTCCTGTTGCTCCAACACAAGGCCCTCTGTGGGTTACCTTACTTGTTAGCGTGTTCAACTTCCACAACTTCTTCAAGGGGGCGTTATCAACCTCACTTTTCTGATGGTGAAAGACTGGAAAGGCTTTAGTAACCTGTCTAAGGTCATTCCGCCAGGTGCTGGAGGTTGGGATTTGCATTCTGGATTTTGGGAGTCCAAACCATTCACGTTCTTCTCTCCCTTGCACACAAGGCATGCATATCGGCAGAACTAAAGAAAGACAAGACCTCATGGCAACACCCGGCAGCCCTGTGGAATTCCAACCCAGGTCTGAACACCTTGGAGGGACACTTCTTAATTCCTCCACTCTTTTTTTGCCGTTGCATTGGTTAGCAAGTGGAATTATTTCTTTAAGAAGAAATAAGTATTTCTAGGGACCAAATCATGGGTTCATATATTTACATTAAAAATATCTAAAAGAGAGGGTGTCTAAAATGGAATCTAAGAGAGAAGTTAATGTTTGCGTAGGGAGGGCATCCAAATATGTTTATATTTTGTCTGGCAGAACTACCATGCGCTAGCATGTATGCCATAAATGCATTAATCATCATTTGATTAGTTTTAATTGCAGGAATTGATTGCTATTTTATTAGCTTTAATTGTAGGAATAGATGATATCCCTCTCACAATTCAGATAAAGAAAGTATGGCCAAAAGAAAACTGTCATTCAAATAAGTGTGTCATTTTAGTATTTTCATGTGCCTTCACNATATATTTACATTAAAAATATCTAAAAGAGAGGGTGTCTAAAATGGAATCTAAGAGAGAAGTTAATGTTTGTGTAGGGAGGGCATCCAAATATGTTTATATTTTGTCTGGCAGCATTACCATGAGCTAGCATGTATGCCATAAATACATTAACCATCATTTGATTAGTTTTAATTGCAGGAATTGCTTGCTATTTTGTTAACTTTAATTGCAGGAATAGATGATATCCCTCTCACATTTCAGATGAAGAAAGTATGGCCAAAAGAAAACTGTCATTCAAATAAGTGTGTCATTTTAGTATTTTCATGTGCCTTCAAAAAATTACAACATTTAATACATTGCTGTAAAAGAAAACCTACATGAGTATGTAAAATTTTATTTTATAAATTATTGCCCTTTATAGTTTTATATAAAACACAACAGGAAAGTAGAGGACCTGAGTAACAACACAACCACGTCCCAAGGTGAACTTCTGATCAAGAGAAACTTGGTTGGCAGGGTTTTGGGGTGAGAGGCATGCTCGCCCCAAACACAAAGGCCACACACAGTGTTCCTCCCGGTTCTCTGAAAGCAGGATCCCACTCACACAACTTCAGGGTTCGGTTTCCTCAGGCACACGAGAAAGTTCATTTAGTCCTTCACTCATTCAATAATACCACAGAGCACCTGCAACGTGCCAGAAAATGCACCGGGAACAAGGGAAGGACTAAGTGGGAAACCACGTGAGAGGGGGCAAGCCACATGGGCTCATGGCCTCATGCAAGTCACAGTAAAAACCAGACCTCAGCACTCTGTGACTTTCTTCTGGAGAAGGTGATGTTACTCAGCTACGGTTGCCCTTCACGGGTGTGTCTAGGCAAGGCTGTGCGCTGGACACTTTCACAGACGGGAGAGCAACAAAGTATAAAAGTACATGACTGGATAACTACTCACCAGGAAAACCAATCCTGCCTTGAGGGCTTCTGATTTATAGTTCAGAATCTAGAAAAAATCAAGTGTATATTCTTCACTCAAAATGGCTATTTTTGTAAATGTGGTTATGTAGATTGATTAATTTCCAAAACAAAGTAGAAGTTAAATGGATTGAGCTCAACGGATGTGAAAGAACGCACGCTGCTTATATACAGTTCGCAATCGGCACCCATTATTCAACCGAGAACCAGATGACATTGTGCAGACATCCTGTTAATGGTACATGGATCTATTTTAAAGTGGAGGAGGTTGGCCAAAAAGTGTCCGTAATTACACGAATACACTCTGACCTCAGGGTAACTCTAGGAGGGGGAAAAGTGAAGTTTTTCATTTAAAATTGTTCAAGGGTCCTCTTTTAAATTAAAAAATCCTTGGGGGAGCAGCATATGGCCTGGAATGAGACTAGAAGGTATTCATTTTCCAGATTCAGATGAAAGACTTTAAAAGCTGCCTTATGTGAAGTGATTTTATTAATGATATAAACCATCCCATTCCTTATCAAACACTCCTTTCTTGGGATTTCCACTTCATGAATGCAACTCCCCATTTCAAAAAATACATTTTAGTGCTGCCTGCCAATATCACTGACTTTTCTAAATATGCTTGACAGGTCAAGGAAGACCTGAAGCATCAAGTTCTCGTTAGGTACACTTTCTAGAATGAGACAAAAAGCCGGGATTTAGAGGGTCTGTCACAATCCAGCATGTGATTGCAGGCACGCCACAAACTCTTGGCTGCTCGGTGTCTTAACTACACATTTTCCAAATCAGACTATGTTATCCAGGGTACCCTTTTACTTCTAAAATCCTCATTTTTTACATATTTCTTCCTAATACGTACTCTACATCTTTTTGCTTTAAATTCACGTTCTGCTCACCTGGAATTCGGTGGGATAAAGACAGCCATTCGTCATCACCCAACAGATCACACATGATGCTATTTATGCAGGACCCACAACACAACTACAAAACTTTTTTGAATTAATGTTTGAGGGCTGCTTAGCCTGGGCTAATTATTGTGCTAGGGTCTATATTTATTTAGTCCATTTGCTCAAGCTCCTGAAGCCAGAAAGTGGTGAGGCTGGGATTTGAATCCAGTAGTCTCCAGATCTAGTGACCACTGAGATGCCGCTTATCTGCAGACAAATCTCAGCCACGTTCACGTGATGGGTAGTCAAGGCTGCGGGAGCCACTGCAGAAACTCCACATGTGACCCTGCCTATTACCTAACATATCCCAGCACCCCACCTCCCGCTCTGGTGAGCAGCAATTACTGGCACAAAATTACAGCCTATCACCCCTGGGGGAGAACTTTTTAGTCGGAAGTGGGGTGGGAGGGGGGCAGGAGAAAGCCACAATGTATACACATGTAACAATCACACAAAAGCATCCAAGCACACATCATAATGATTTATTTGCATTTTGCACGGAGTGTGGGGAGCCTTACTTTTTCCTTTCTTTCAAGTTGGAACTCGGATTTCCCATGCTAACCATAATACTCCATTACTGTAAACGTTTATACGTCATCAATTTAAACAACACACACACTCTATGCCATGCATCGGAATGGAAAACGATCACAAAAGAGGCCAAGGCGGAACCGCTGTGAAAGCCATAACATTTATTGAAGAGCGGACATATGTTTGCAAATCACAGCACTGCATGGGCATACAATCTGTGGTTCGTAATGCTGCTCCAAGGAAGCTTTTAATAGAGCCTTCTCATATAGTCCCTTTTAAAAACAATTAATGAAAGGGTTAAAAAAAAGTGTCAGTTGCAATTACATTTACAAAAACCAAACTGCAGCTTTTTATTTAGAATGAATCTGTGCTTGGCTACTTAGATGTACACGTGTTGATTATTTGGACCGACGCACACATTTCTGTAAGGCAGAACTTTCCCATGAATAATGGCTTTAGGAACCCAAAGAGTATCTCAGAATAGTGTCAAGCTTAGAGAACAGGGCAGCAGCCGCAATAGAATTTCTATCATTCGCCCCAATTACTATACCACTTTGCCCTCAAGATATTCAATTCAGCGTTTTATTTTTGGAGTAACAAAGGAAAATTCATCTGACAAAGGTCATGATACAGAATGCTTCTATAAAAGACACTTCTCATCTTAACATAGAAAAGCTGACTTTCTTTTGTTCCAGTGGAAGAAATGTTGGCCAAATTATCAAAAAAAATATAGATAGATAGATAGATAATCGCCCAGATTTTAATGTGGAATTTAACCTCCCATTTCCCTCTAAAAGTTATTTTTTAATAGCAACAATAAAAAACAAAACTTCATTGCCAGACATTTAAACAATTTAAAGGAAAATATCTATGTTGGTAAGAAAAAAAAGTTATAGTATTCATTTTTCTGTACTACTGTGTTTTGTGTGTTTTGGGGTTTTTGTTTTTTTGTGGATTTTTTTTGCCTTTCATGGACATATCTAAAACAGTGATCGTGGAGTAGAAATTTGATTTTTATATCCTTAGAGATTATTAATATGAAGCTAAAGAGTTATTCTCCAAACATGGAATCTGATGGTATAAAACACCTGATGTAGGAATAGCGAACTGATAACCACTGACGCTCCTGAGAGTAAAATTAGAAAATTCAAAAAGAGAAAACCTAGCTGCTATGCTTTACTCTGCACAACTTATTTTGTTTAATACAGCATCCATTATAGCTTTATTTGGAAAACAAGTTGTCGGCTGACTTCTAAGCCTTCTCTGTACTTGGCCCTTGGTCTGAACAGAGAACTGGCCAGTTCAGGTCAGGTTCTTGCTCATGTCTCGTCTAAGTCTCTGAACATATTATTTTACTCTTGATCCTTCAATTACTTTGAAATTCAGAAATCTTCTCCCTGCCTGAACATGATGTTTTGATACCTAATTTAATATTACATGTAAAAAGTTCTATCAATCCAGTATTTTGTCTAAAAATGTAATTTTTTTTAACCTCTCTTTCTGTTATCGTCAATGTCCATGCAAGGAACCTGTTTACGGTACTCAGACTCTTCACGGAGAACAATCCAGATATGCTCATCTCACTTTTCTGGCAGGTGCATCTGAGTCACTAGTATATCTGGTTTCTCTTCACACAGAAAAGTTTGCTGATCCATCATCATCTGCTTGGTATCTTGGCTGGATTTATCCCAAAAGAACCTATGGGGGAATGCCGACTTGCATTCCTAATTTGTAAATCACAGTCATAAAATCGGATGAAAATGCACACATATTCTACTCACTAATTTGTACACCAAATTTATCAATCTGAAGCTGTCAAAAAGAAGAAAGTGGAAGAAATACCTTCATAGGTATCCATGTGATTAATTCCCCAGCCTTGAAAAGTGCTGGCCTTACACATTTGCTCATTGTTTTTAAAAATCACATTCCTTTCATTCAATCAATAAATGTTTCGCGAACTCCTGCTGTGAGTGGCCACTGTAACCTTTCTATCCTTTCTAAAAGAAAGCAAAGGGGCTTTTATTTAGTGGGCTTAAGGCAGCAATAAGGACATGTCAATTTACGGTTCAGTTTTTTCTAGTCTCTTTCCCGTAGAAGGAAAGAAGGAAGGTCACAGTAAAGACGGGAAGGGAGGAAGGCGCTCAGCTCCTACTATGTGTCAAGCACCAGGCCAAGAAGTCTGTGGCTGTTTGATATAGTTTGATGCAGAACTAGAAGAGGTATTTATATTCCCTGTTTTATGGACAAGGATAAAAAGCTTTTGATGAGTGTGACAACTGTGTAAGACCATTCCCCATGCTACACTATGGTTTATGTTCTAAACAGATTCACTACCTGAAGAGGCAATCAACGTGATTCCAAAATTTGAACTAAGATCCGAGGAGCTCCAAAGTCAAAACTCAAGGCTTCCTGTTTTCGTTGTTGATTTCACAGCATCAAGATGCTGTGAACCTCTCGGGACTGAGAAACTGCTTGAGTACAGCTGTTCTCATTTGCTTCAACTCCTTTGGTGGGAAGGAGCCCTTGCATTGCCTGAACCAAGAAATAGTTTATATAAATAAAATCTTTCTTTCCTCACCCCCAAAATTTTGTTAAAAGATGAACTGAACAAAATTTCGCTATACTCCTCCAAATTCCTCAATGTTATGAAGTAAAAGTCTCTAACTAATGTCTCTTGATGTTCTAGGAAATACAAATCAAGATATTCCTCTAGTTCTGATAAGATATTTGTCCCTCAGCTACTTCCTTTACCTATGAAGGAGATCACGTGAATGTTAGATAAAATTTAAAATGCTATAAAAAATGACTCATCCTAAGAGTAATTGTCTTCAGATACAATTCATGGTAAGACTGCTTACTTCCTTTCTCTTCTGTTCTAAACTCTAACCTGACCTTGATTTAATGCAAAAGAATTAAAGGATTCCTTTACTATCTCTGCTTAAAGCTTTCTCTCTCTGGCTTTAGATAAGACATCTTCCAAGTCCCTTGGCTATCATACCATTCTCGATCGTGACTCTTTTTTTTTTTTTTTAAAGATTTTATTTATTTATTCGACAGAGATAGAGACAGCCAGCGAGAAGAGGGAACACAAGCAGGGGAGTGGGAGAGGAAGAAGCAGGCCCATAGGAAGAGCCTGATGTGGGGCTCGATCCCATAATGCTGGGATCACGCCCTGGGCCGAAGGCAGACGCTCAACCGCTGTGCCACCCAGGCGCCCCTCGATCGTGACTCTTAATTTAGGTAAGGAGATCATTATTTTCAAATTCCAATAGCAGACATCAAGGAATTTAAATTCAGCAAGCTAACTGAAGTTAGACATCACACAACTAGAAAAGAAAACTTGAAATGACCAGAGTCCCCCCCCCTTTTTTTTTTGTTGCAGATTGCTTCATAATGCCAATGGTGAAAATAATAGATTTTTCAGATATTGGGTTCTTTCTAGCAACAGTTCAACAAATGCATGTAAATGCACATCTGTGAAATAAATCTGCCACAGATGCTGCACCTGGAAATGAGGTCTTGAACAGGAAACCATTTATTATCACAATAAATTATATCTGTAATCTATCCAGACCTCCCACTCCTTAAGAAAAATCTAGCTTGGAAATTTGAAAGACTGGTTCACTTGGGGAAAAAAAAAGATGAAAGGTTGATTGGAGTCTAGCCCTCACTTATCTGCAAGCTACATATAGTTTAAAGGACAATTTATACATGCTTGCAAGCTTAATTTCCTTGCATTTGCATTTAAGAATGAGACTGATTTTACAGCATCAAAATTAATCTCTAGAAGGAGATAAACTATGTAAACCTTAGATTTTTAAAGCAGTTTTGTGATAACATTGCCCTTGGGGACCTTAGCTGCTCACCTAGGGGCCAGCATGCACCAGGAAGAAAATGAATGTAAGCTGGTTTTCCTTTGAGAGTTTCCTACTCTTGAAGGACCACCACGATGCTAATGTAAACTTAACAGATCGTGTGTACTCCCAATTCGTGCAGGAAAGATTCTGTAACAGGACTGATGGCTCATGGACTCTCAGAAGCTGCCTGCCCTGGCAGCCTGGGGCGTACCTAGACCTTTGCTGATAATTTCCTTTCAATGAAGTTTTTGGTCGCATCAACATGGTTGTATTTTCTAAGCAGGAAATAAAACTACCCACAGCCAAAGGCAAGAACAGCAAGAATTAGAAAGACTCCAGATGTGTCTTGATTTCCTTCCCCCACTCTATTCTACTCTTCTGTTTGATTGTGGTTATGCAGGGTTCGTCATGGCCGGTGCCACTGCCGACCTCCCTGTCCCCATGGGGCCTGACATCAGAAGCCTGGGGGGTGAGGTGGGGTCAGGCACAGCAATGGCCATGGCAGTCCCCAGGGAGTGAGGAGAACTGGAGATCAAGTTACACAGCTGATCTTGCTCTGTGGTCTGTGAGAGCAAGACGCTGTGCCAGGTCCTAACACTACGCTTCAGCCAGGTTAAATTAATATGAGAAGTTAGAAAAAACTCTCTCCCCTTGCCAGTGTTCCTCAATTCATCAGCTTTATGATCCTACCTGTATACGAAATAACTATGAAAACCACCTTAAAATAAGAATTCCGTCACCAAACTATTCTATAGAGAATTATATAAAATACCTCAACCCATAAAAACATGGTCCTATACGAAGTGAAAAAAAGATGTATGCTAAAATATAAAATTAAAGCTCCGAATTCTCAAGTTAAAGGCTCATGCGGAAATGATGTAATGATGGGCTAATGCCAGAAACCTGCTTTTAGTCTCTTATTACGCTTAAAATTAGTTAGCACCCAAATGCCTCAGCCAACCTCATTTGTTTTCATCAAGAATTCAGACGATGGAGGGGAGGATCC
Organism: Ailuropoda melanoleuca; assembly: GCF_002007445.2. Taxonomy (NCBI): domain Eukaryota; kingdom Metazoa; phylum Chordata; class Mammalia; order Carnivora; family Ursidae; genus Ailuropoda; species Ailuropoda melanoleuca. Next base: position 91,918,479 of record NC_048227.1, on the reverse strand, counting down.
CCAAAACAGGCACAAGACCTGGTCTCCAAACCAAACTCGGTACTTTGTTATGTATGATGTTTCACTGCCTCGTTTCTAGCTATTATAAGTTAGTTACCCAGCGTGCTAAGTTGATTATTCCAGAATTTTTCCAAGCAAAAAGTTAAGCTGATGAGTATTTCCAGGGTCATCATCCATTTCCCTTTTTGAAAGAAGGTTCTAAATATGCCCATTTCCAGTCTTCAGGCACCTCATGAGTCCTCCACGAGTTCTCAAAAATGATATCTAGCGGTTCTGTGATGACTTCGGCCAATTCATTAAGTACTCTAGGATGCCAGCCATTGGGACCTGTGGATTTGAACATATCGGGGTTATTGAGGTTCTCCTTTACCCATTCTTCCCCTACTCCATCATGGATTCCTGCTGCTATTTTTAAGTAAACTCGACGCCCAGTGTGGGGCTCGAACTCACGACCCTGAGATCAAGCGTCACACGCTCTACCAGCTGCTGCTCCTAGTTTTAAGTCACAATTGTCCCTTTCGGGTTATCACATGGACTTCTGAAAAAATAGCTCTTTTTTTAAAGATTTTATTTACTTATTTGTCAGAGAGAGAGAGAGAGAGAGAGAGAGCGAGAAAAGCAGGGAGAGCAGCAGGCAGAGGGAGAAGCAGGCTCCCTGCTGAGGAAGAAGCCCAATGCAAGACTCGATCCCAGGACCCTGGGATCATGATCAGAGCTGAGGGCAGAAGCTTAACTGACTGAGCCACCCAGGGGTCCCTGAAAAAATAGCTTTAAGTCTCTGCTTTTTATCTGTTTTCTCTTTGAAGCTACTAAATAAAAAATGTATTTTATTTTTCTCCACCCTGTCTTGTTTAAAAATATTCTGTATTTCCTTTTATGTTTCTTGTAAGAACAAGAAAGTAAAAAAATATAATAATAATAATGAAAGTATATCTTGCAAGAGTCTGTCTCCCTAGATCACACCCTACCCCACTCGAGCATCCTTCATAACAGAATCACAGCCGACACACTTGGAGCTGTTCTAAAGGCCACCCATCTCGGGCTCAGAGGAGACAGATCTATGCAACTTGTATCTGCCAGTGCTAATGCAAAAATCACTTTCTGAAATAAAAGAGATTCTCAATCATCTTTAACCAGAATCATCTGTAAGCATAAACAGCAACTTTTCACATAGGCATTTAAAAAGCATAGTTGTGTACAAGCTGGAAGCAATGAAGCAGGATTCCCTACAAAGCAGGACCCTGGGAGGACGCATCTGTTGCGGCGTGGTCATCTGTGCAATGCTCCGGGACTGCTCTTACACTAATTATCGCCCAGCTCTGAGAGGTGTTGACAGTTTTAACCCCTTCCTTGTCACAGTGATGCCTCAGAAAACTGAAAGCCAGCCACAGATTACAGTTTCCTGCCCATATGTCGCCGTCTGCCCCAAATCCCCTGACAGATCTAGAATAGACAGAGGGGAGGAAGAAAGAGAGAGAGCGCAAAGGAAGAAGGAGGGCCCCGGAGTCTTCTGTGTGATTTCAGATCTGACAGGAGGACTGTGCCACTTGGATTCCACTGTTGACTTGCTCCGTTTTGTTTTCCAATTCGAAAAGGTTTTGGTAAAGGTTGAATCAATTTTGTGGTCTTTTGTTTTGTTTTTCTACTCTCTACCTCTCCAGCCTTACCCCCAGTTTCATTTCGTAAAGCTGTGTTAAGAAAAAAAAAAAAATTCATGTTGCACACATCATTAAAAGACTCTTTTAAAAAATAATTCTGCACATTTCTCTAGGGTACAACAATTTGTTTTAGCACATGCCATTTCACCCCTGCTCAAACAGCCACCTGCTGATGGCAATATGTTAACTAATATGTCATTATTAATTAGTTTGGGTAATATCATCCACCAATTACCTCCAAATGGAGAAAAAGTGTTACTATCCATGCTCAGGAAGTTTCTTTCTCCAGGGAATCGAGCTCTTTCTGAGCCTTTTTTCCCCCTATATTACTAAGTAATAATATCATACCACTAAAGACTAAATTCAAATAGTCACTCAAATAAACTCATATCTAAGCCAATGCCTCTATTAAAACCTCCTTCTGTTACAAATTGTGGAAAAGTAACGTTCAATCTGTCTTGACAGACTAACTTTTTTGGCGGTGAATGAGGGGAAGTTTGTAGAGGAGGGGAGTCACCCATATATAAAATAGGCAAGACTGTTTATTTGTTTGTTTGTTTTAAGATTTATTTATTTACTTGAGAGAAACAGAAAGGGCATATGAGCAGGGGGAGAGGCAGAGGAAGACGGTGAAAGAGAGAGAATCCCAAGCTGAGTGCAGAGCCTGATGCGGGGCTCGATCCACGGCCTTGAGATCATGACCTGAGCCAAAATCAAGAGTCAGAGGCTTCACCGACTGAGCCACTCAGGCGCCCCAAGACAGTTTGGTTTCCACTGCTGTAATAGGTGAAGGAATGAAAAGGCCTTCCCCCCCCAAAACTATATTGACTATATAGCGCAAGCGAATGCATTTAGAACAGAAAAAGCAGAAAGCGCATCCGGTTACAGCGTTAGGGGTTTCTGAGCGAGCAGGAGGAATGCAGCCAGGATCAAGGAAGAGTCACAGAGGGAAGGAAGAAGGCTCAGCCCGAGGACAATCTTATTAGAAGATTCACAGATGCCTGCCCATTCTAGATACAGCCCTGGAAGTCAAAGAGATGGCCTCACCCACCTTTTAAAGGTCATTTTTATTCCAGGAACCCCTGAAAGTAAAGAAAATGCCTTTGGACAGGCTATCAGCAGCAAGTGCAGACCCCCTCCGTATTAAACTCCTCTAAAGATGGGGACCTTGGCATCATCGACAAAGGCAGCATCAAGCTGACAGCCTCGAAACCTCCTGGATGTCTGCTTCAACAAAACCAAATCGCATTCATTCAACAAGCCCAGCCTTGCATCTTGCTGTTTTCCGTTCTTTGGGGGAGAAAGCAGGAGGTGGAGGAACGGGATTTCCACAGCTGGGTCAGGGAGAGTCGCAGGGCTCCAGGACAGTCACAGAAAGCAGTAATTAGCCCAGCACACGTGGCTTCAAGATCGCAAGGAAACATCGCTCATTTCCCTGTTACAAACGCGGTTTCCTGCTCTGGCCGCCGACACGCACCGGGACACCCCTGCTCTCGTTCCTGCTAGATCCCGCTCCTGGGGTGGAATAGAAATGAACAGCTTTTTCAAGTTCTAGCCAGCTTTCAGGAGAAAAGGGCTGTCAGTAAGCCTTAGGGGCAGACAGGCATTGCTAGTCCAGCCTCATCTCACAGAGCTGCTCTCCCCCCACCACGCTTTTTTCATATTTCCCTTTCCCCCTAAATTATCTGGCATATGCCTACCAAGAGAGAATCTCTTTCTTCACTCCACCAGGGAAAATAATAATCTGTTTATAAGCATCTATTGGCTTCTTTGGATTACTAGATTGACAAAAGGTCACGCATGGAATTGTCTCGACTCTCAGTCCTTCCTCGAAAATCATGAAAGCCAACCTCCGGTACGATAAATAGCAGGTTATATTTTTGGTTCTATTAATGCTCCTGGAGTTTTGCTATTTTTAAGGACAGTCTGTGAAAAATGAATGCTAGTAGTTTGCTTGTAATGTGCCAAATTATAGCTCCCCATTTCCAGGGCAACATTGCTAAAAAAAAAAAAAAAAAAGTTTCTTACCCCAGTCGGCCTAATTCTCCCCCTACCCACCTTTGATCAAGACCACTCTCAATCAGAGTTCTTACATTAGGGCCACACAAACCTACTTCTTGAAATGAACTGCGACCTTCTCAGTTTTATTTGTTCTAGGCTATTAGGGGAATGGGAGGGGTGAGGGGGAAAGTCTTTCATTTCACAGATATTTGGCAATTCTAATCTATGCTAGAGTTCCAATCTGAGAAACAGAGAGGGGCAACAAAAGTTACTGAATGAATAAAGAGACTATTGTCCTGTGCTTAAAAATGAAGATTAATGAGATTAATTTTTTCTGTTGATTATTCTGAATTTTAACTGATTTCAAGTCTGGTACTCTTTTTAGCTTGTGATTTTCCCCCCTAATTAAAGACAGAGTTATATGGAGGCTATCCCATGTAAAAATTATTTCTCTGTTGTGTTATTATCCTAAAGGATATAGCTCCATTGCAGACGTAGAATCAAGAGACAGAAAATCTCTACATTTGATTGCTGGCATAAACACACAAAACTAGTGAGTGTATATTAATAGCCAATATAATTCCTTACAATGGGGGAGGGGCAATGGTAACAACCATCTCATAGGGAAAAATTAAGATTCATGGTACAAATACCACCTTCTCTCCTTCTGGATGACACAAGGGCCAGGAAGCTGAATCTCTGGGTGGTCCAGTGACAAGATTAAAAGGTTTTTTTACATCATGACTTTCTCAAGCTAAGTTTACCAACATCAATGCCTCTCATTACAGAACCCAGGATGGTTAGAATTTGCTTTAGAGAGAGGGGGCTTACATATAGTCTCGTTTTAATTGTAAACTTCTCCGAGGGCAGAAACCACATTTCATACTTCTTTGTGTGTGTGTGTGTGTGTGTGTGTGTGTGTAGTGACATACACTACTACTGGTGATTGATTGAATCATCCACAGTATAATTTTTATGTGTAATTTCTCAGTCAACTAAGTTCCTATTGGAAAATATTAGTCTAGCAAGTCAGCTGGGGGTATATTTTCCTTTGCCTATACAACAGAGAAAAAATTTTCAATATATATCCACTTTACCAGTTTGTACCTTAATGGTCACCTTTGAGTTCCTCAAAAGGCTTCTAAGGGTCCCCTAGGGAAGGCCGAAGCTGCCTCCCAGATCCCAATAAGCTGGAGGATGCCTCTTATGTTATAAAATTAGCTAGCATCCATGTCCTTTTTCTGAGACAGGACTCTTACAGGGCAGATTTCCCAGGGATTTTGTCCAAGACTAGACAATGTTTGACCTGCTCCAGAATGATGTACGTATGTTTCTCTTTCTGACTTTAAACACAAACACCCAAATTCTATACAAACTCTTTGGTACAGTGCTCCTATCCGTCGTCATCTGTGGTGTGTCCTTGCAAGGTATTGCTTTACTATCTAGTCCCTGGAAAAAATTCAGTGGAATATAATAAACTGCAGAAGCAAACTTCACTGGGGACTTATCTGCAGGTTTTCAGCAAATGGAAAGTATACCTGAGCAGCTGGAAATTTTCCTACCCACTTATTATTCAGCAAACTCTCAGGAACAAATTCAGAGGTTAAAACACAAAAGCGTCCTTGTTTATACTATCCTCAGGGCATTAACCGATCTTATAATTTTTCCAACAGAATAGCTATGTAAATTCCCGATTTCTTAAAAGCACTTTGTGACACCCATCACTGAATATTCTGAATATGCTAAATTCCCACACACTGAGAGCAACCCACAGGGCTGTGGTCTGTGAGTGGTAGCAAGCTCCAGGAGACCAGGTTCAGAGGCCCTGGACCTCCTCACTGCCCGGGGTTAGAGCCACATCTTATCTCCACCAGGAAGAAATTATCAAGATTTAACTATTGGGAATTCTGTATTGTTCTTCCAATAATTTTATAATAATTAACAGCTGTCACAACATGAAGCTGGGGCTAGGTCACCGCACTTTGAAGAAGTTGAATAGTACAGTTAAAGAAGGAAAAATGGTAGCTGGAGGGGACAGTGTTTTTAAGAACAAAGAGGGATCTTAGGCATATTTACAGACTGAGTGGAAGGATTCCATGGAGAGAGACCAAATGCCAGAAAACAAAAGGATAATTACGGATCAAAATTATTACTTGGGATAAGAGCAGATACCCAGGGGAGGGATTAGTCTTAGAGGGGAGAGGGGTCATTCCTCATCAGAAATAGAGGGAAAGAACAGATGGGCAAAGATGCCAGTACATTCTGATGGGAAGGACAGAGAGGGAAGGAGCTCATGTGGAGACGGACTACTAGTTCTCAGGAAGGACCAACCCAAGGCTATCTGCAGGTCGAGGGGTGAGAGGGGCAAGGGCAGGACTTTAAGGAGAGGGGAGAAGTCTGAGACAGCCACCAGGGGGGACTGCGACAGGAGATCAGCCTGAGAGCTGCAGGAGGGCAGGCTCGGCTGGATTGGACTATATATAGAATTAGAGTAAAACGGGCTTTTAGAATTTTTCTGTTTGTGCTTTGAAGTCTCCAAATACCACCCCAAATAGTGATCAAGACACAGGCCTAGAAATGAGTGATATGGATCCGGAACAGAAAGAAGGATAAATGCCAGAATGTGCTGAATATCAGCGTTCTGTTCTCCCGTGCAGTTCATCCAAACACATTTGGTGGGTCTTTTTTTTTTTAAGATTTCATTTATTTATTAGAGAGAGAGGGAGAGAAAGAGGAAGACCACAAGCAGGGGGAACTGCATGCACAGGAGAGGGAGAAGCAGGCTCCCTGCTGAGCAGAGAGCCCAATGCCAGATCTCAGGACTCTGAGATCACAACCTGGGCTGAACGCAGATGCTTAACCGACTGAGCCACCCAGGCGCCCCTTTGCTGGGTCTCCTGATGAAAGTCCCGTTGATGACTGTCTCAGTCCGTGCAAACTGACAGAACAGAGTATCAGAGACTGGGTGGTTCATCAACAAAAGAAATTTCTCACGCTTCTGGAGGCTAGGAAGTCCAAGATCAAGGTGCCCACAGATTCACTGTCTGGTAAAGGCCCTCTTCTTGGTTCATATATATACACCATCTTCTCACGATGGCCTCACATGGCAGAAGGGGTGAGGGAGATTTCTGGGGGACCTTTTATAAAGGCATCCGTCCCATCATAGGTGCTTTACTCTCATCACCCAACCACCTCCCAAAGGCCCCACCTCCAAATACCATCATGCTGGGTATTACGTTTCGACATAGGAATTTTGGAGAACTCATTCAGTCTATAGTAATGTCTGTCCCTAACCAAGCTCATGGGCTGCTCACTTAAGGGTTCTCATCTCTGTCTCTCCCTCTCTCTCATCTACCATGTCACAGTAAAATCATCCATGATTATGTACTGATGGTCTTTGAAGACACCATTAGCACTAATCCACTAACCCTTATGACAATTACCACAAACATAGTTGCCCTTAACAGTACATTTATAGTAAATACTATGATTATTATTACCTTCCTGTCCTGGCAACAGTGAACAACCAGCAATATTTATTAAGTGACCCTCCTCCATGCCAGACATTGTGCTGAGAACATTACGCAAGATCTCCATCACTTCTCCCCATTTAAGCCAGTGTGATGCCCAACACAGACCCAGTTTTATAGATGAGGAATCTGAGGCTTTAAAGTGTAGATAACCTGGCAGGGCCAATGGGCTATTGGTGGCAGACGGGGTCGGCCCAACAGCAAAGCTGACCTTATCAAAGTATGTCTGAACTCCCCATCACTTTTGATTAGGAATGTATAACATATGAATAGTGTTCCCCAAAGTTCACATCACTTGGAAAGTGAACTAAGAAATACGGCCTCTGCAGAAAGTTCAGGCTCTCAAGACAAAATCATCCTGGATTTAGGGTGGGCTCTACATCCAGGCACAGTGTCCTTATAAGATGAGGACAGTACACACAGAGATATCACAGAGGAGAAGCTCATGGGACGGCAGAGGAACAGAGATACGCATCCGTAAACCAAGTCACTGGAAGGGGCGAGGACAGATTCTCTCCTAGAGGTTTTGCAGGGAGCATGGCCCCACCAAGACCTCGAGGTCAGACTTCTGGACTCCAGAACAATGAGAGGATAAACTTCTGTTGACTTAAGCCACTCTGTTGGTGGCTTTTTATCATAGCAATAGAGAACCCTTTCACAGAAATTGATAATTTCTCAAATGCTCTCCAGAATATTTTTAATCACTTCATTGTTTTTGGCATTACATGCAAATGTGACTTTAGGCAAAAGGTATTTTTAGTCAGCATATTACACGCTGTGCAGAATGCTTACTTAGATATTATATTTAACGTCATTCATAATATATAAAGAAAATTTTGCTTCTTCATATTAAATAAATGATGCAAAGTATTTAAATTAATTATGTAAGAAAAATAGGGCTTATAAAAAATACATTAAAAACTATACACTGGGTTTATACATGAATTCTGTGTATATTAAAAAGAAGACTGAGATTTAACCATTATTTGCCCCAGCATCAAAAATAGAAAATAATCCGAATTTGAAGTGGTTGCTTTTCTTTCGCTTAATGTCCAAAGCTTATTTATTATTTATTTGAATATTTATGATTTGCTCTAAATTACAGGACAAGAGAAGGTTTCAATGGCTATTTGCAACCATTTCTCTACGAATAACACACTATGTATGTGGATATTTGTATTTCTAATAAGTTCAAATTGAATATAATTGCCCATATTTTTCTGTTTTTGATATCAGTTATTGACAAATGAGAATTTAATGTGCAAGGTAAGCACATTCAATCTCTACGAGGGTTTCATTTTAAAGAGGAAAATATTTAAATAATTTTCATGGATACATTTAAAGGTGTATAATGAAACAATCACTATTCCTAACCTAGAAGACTCTTCTGACCCCTCCGACAGCGGGAAAACCCTACAATATTCTATACTACGCAGCTCTCAAACATTTGGTTCCAAGATCCATTTGCATTTTTAAAAAACCACTTGAGGATTCCAAAGAGGTTTTGTTTTTGTGGGTTTTAACTATTGATGTTTATTGTATTTGAGATAACAACTGAGAAATGTTTAAAATATTTGATTCATTTAAAAAATAAAAACAGTAAATGCATTACATGTCAACCTCAGTAAGATTTTTTATGAAAAATACATTCCCCTCCCCCCAAATTAATAAGAAGCATGGCATTCTTTTGCATTTTGGGATATTTCTTTAAGGGCTGGTTTGACAGACGACTGGATTCTCACATCTTCCACACTTGATCTGTGGCAATGTTTTTTTAGGTGAAGTATCTAAACAAAATCTAGCCTCACACAGATGTGTCATCAGAAAAAGGAAGATTATTTTCATAGTTTTAGATAGATAATTGTAGGTATTATTTTTGATGACATGCCAAAACCTGACAACACATAATTGTCAAGCAACTTCTTAAAAGTCAGCTGCAATGTGAAATCAAAACCACATCAACGAACTTTTCATACTCTGTCTACTACATTAAAAAATCCCTGGGCTATTTCCTATTAATGGGTCTCTTCCCATATATGATTTTCCCACATCATGCGCTGGTCATTTGGAAAATGGCGGGTTCCTGGGTTACGCAGGTCTTCCAAACATTAACACATAGCATTATTCAATATCAAAAGAGTAAAATTGTTAATGTCATTGCCCATCTCATCAAAAAAGCCTTCAAGTATTGGGAAACTGTCAATCTCACTCCCACAGACACAAGTTTTCCTAAATGGAATTCTTACTTGAATATTCAAATTTTATCACTAACAACAAATATTCTTCATTCACTTTCAGAAGCTGTCTGCTAAATACCCAAGTCCAAATACCCATGGTTTGTTTCTTGGTTACTCTTTCAACTGAAAATGATGTTCTATGAATAAACCAGCCAGTTAGGCTAGCAGCTCCAACAGCAGCCTTGGTTTGCAAAGGGACAAGGTTCGCGAACACTTTCATTTGCAGAGGAAGCCTTTATGGGTACGTAGGGGAGAGAAAATAAATTTCCTCCTCTAGGTTCCTGGCTGAAAACCCCTGTAATAAAAGAGAAACTAACAAGAGAAAAACTAATTTAACTTAATTTTGTGTGTATGAAGGCCCCAAAGATATGAGACCTAAAGAAGTGACAAAAGCAGGCAGCTTTTATACCTTTTAGACAAACAATAAATGTTTGGCAAAGAAGTCTGGGCTTAGGGTAGAAATTTAGTAAAGAAGTAACAAGGTTTGTTTATAGAGCCTCTTGGCCTTGAACTCCCCATCTCTGGTGATAAGGATGGCTCCTTTCCTTCTGGCACAGAGAGGAGACCATTCACATGGAAATTTAGTTTCTGCTTTCAGAGAGACAAAGGACACTCAGAGCATCCTTCTTGGTATCAGCTGTTTCTTATGGAATTTTAATTCAAAGTAATCAATATGCCAACATGGTACTATTTTGGGGCACCCTGCCATCAAACAGTTCTCCTTTTGTTACCCAGAATATTTTTTTTTAAATGTAGTCAGAGATTGTGATTTAATAAACTTGCTAATTTCTATGGCTTCATCAAAGATATTTTAAGGAAAAGGGCTTTTTTGGGCATGTACAGTCAAGGAACACAATAAACCCTAACAATACGGTTTGGTGCCCCTGCCTTGATGGGCACTAATGTGCCAGCATTTTTAACCACCCTTGCTTGTGTGCAACTGGTACAAGGTGAAAAGGGCAAAGATGGTCACAGTGTTGCTATGAAATAATTATTACCTCGCAGACCCTTAAAAGGATCTCGGAGAGCCCCTGGGGTCTGTGGGCCATACTTTGAGAACCACTGCTCTGTAACACTTACAGATGCAAGAGGCAAGGTAGATATCACAAAATCAGCACTGGCAAATCTCTGGCCAGCTCAGCAGTCCAGAATAGAATTCCGCCCTTTGAAATAAATGCTCCTTCCTAATAATTGCTCTGTATTTACCCTCCTGGCTCCCCACTGGACTCAGCCCCATGAAACTGGAAAGACTGGAGCCTTCCTGCCATGAAAGCAGGTTGACTTTCCTCTCCTGTCTGGTGAGAGAGATTGCAAAGATAGCTGGTTTGAGGGGGCGGGGGGTGTCTCTAAGGGACTGTGCCTGCCAGCTTTCACCACAAGAGCTTTTGAAGTGACTCGGGCAATTGTGAACACAGCTAGCCTGCCCCATCGAAATAACTGCGGTCTCCTGGCATCCCATCCCGGCTTCCCGAACACTGAAGCGTGCCCTCCACTGGGCCTTGACCTCACCTGCCAAATTGGAATGGGCAGGGAAGCAAGGCAACTGTCATAATCCTCTTTAGCAATTCCTTGCAAAGCGAATTTGCATGTTTCCTGGCAGCCAGAATGCAGGACTGTCCAGGGCATCAGTGCTGTTTACTCTCGCTCTAGCTCTCCTCTGATTCTGGCAAGGGAAAAGAGGGATGCTCTCAAGTGTCTCACAAAGGCCACATGCTCTGATGCCATCGTTCAGAGTCTCCATGACCACCAGCTGATCGTTTTAAAGGAACAGGACTAGTAAAGTCATCGGAATAACCCTCAAGACAGGGGCCTTGTCCAAATGAACTCTGAAGACATGTATAAATGGGTTACCTGACGCAGCAAAATAGGTCAACAGGACTGAATTTCATCATACACAGGAGGTCTTTACCACAACATACTTGTTATATGAAGTGATAGTTCCAGAAGGTTTGGAAACAAATCCCAGATCGAAAGACCTCACAGTTATAGTACAAAGTAGCCTAATGTCACTGTGTCCAGAGTAAGTCTGGGTGGCACTCTGTATGTGTGTGTGTGTGTGTGTGTGTGTGTGTGATGCTGAGGGTTAGGGACGGGGAATGGAGAACACAGGAGGGTATCCTACCTCACACCAAACCAGCCTACCCTTCAGGGTATTCCTCAGTAGCCATCTCCCCCTTTCTTCCAGGAAAGAAGTTGCACCCTCTGAGGGGTCAGGTATGGGAGGGGTGCAAGGTAGTGCAGGACCAGAGATCCAGGCTCAGAACCTGAAATGAAACCCCAGGTGGACTGCGTCCTGGATGGGTGGCCTTGGGCACGGAACCTAACTGCTTTGTGCTTCAGTTCCCATCTATAAAATGGGAACAACAGTAGTACGTCATCTCAGGGTGTTGTTCTGAGCATTAAACAAGCTAATATTTTAAGACGATTTCAGTATCTGGCATGATGTAAGCCCACGTAAGTGCCTGGGTGTTTTTTCTAACACCTACCCCATCAAAGGCATGGAATTCTATTTCTCTGTTTAATGACTGAGTCATATAAACCCACCCCTAACCCATCCCTAAGGAGGCACAGATCCTTAGGCACATCTTCAGGAAAAAACCAGAAGGGATGTGTGGAGGCATTAAGTTAGTCATCCACAAATGTTATTAGAATGAATCATGAATAATGTGTATGCTTTAAGCACTGTCTAGCCATTAACTTTTAAATATTTCATTTAGCTTTGTGAAGCATGTCCTATAGAACAAAACTACCATAGTAGTTCTCGGCTTGTTCAAGCATAAAGACATCTTTAATTATTTTAAAAACATCATACCCCCCCCAACACACACACACAGGGCATTTGAATAAAAAAGAGTAATCTTACTGTTATATTTTTCTTACTTTCCTACTACCCTTTGAGAAAAAATATTGCTTTAAAAGTGACCAAGAATTTAAGAGCACCTCCAAATACATTTAAACAAAACATATTATTTATGTAGAGATCCACTGAGAATGTTTGGTACCCGGAGAGGTCCCAAGACTCTTGTATTAATTCCTCAAGGGTCTGCCTTCTTTGGATGGAGAGCCCCTTAGAATCACCAGAAACTAAAATCGCATTCTTGAAAACATTCAAATATATTAAAATGAAAATTGGTTAACCAAATGAAAGTCAAAACCAGAAACTTCACTTCAGTGTAACACTGGTGGCCCACACATTCTGGCCTTGGTTACCATATGCCAGGCAAGACTAGAGAGCAGTATTTCAAGAAGGGAAAAGGGCAACATTTTTTATGTCTTAAATCAGAATAGCTTGCTTTACTCTCCGCACAGTCTCCCACAGTTGGGCCTTACAATTTTTCATTGTTTACTCCTTCAGGAATCCAACCCACTGCAGCAAAGACGTTCAACAGAGAAACAGATTATCCCATGTAGTTCCTGCAGGAACTGTGCCTGTTTCCAGAGATAATAGAGAGGACCCAAATTTCCTGGAACTAATACAGCTCCATGGAAACATCCCCAAGCAAAAAAACAGAGGCTCAATGGATTGGATATTTTTCAGAAAATTCAAAACCAGGATAACAAGGGATTTTAGTACCCCCTTCCCCTTCTGCTGATAGGAGTTTCCCCTACATGACCCGGAATGCAAGTCCAAGAGCTGAATTTTGTCCCCCAGATAAAACAGGATTTAAAATAAACATACACATCTGCTGAAATCATGTTTAGGAACAACTTCTTTTCTTGTGTGCTTCTCATTCTCTTTGAGACCCAATGGAAAATAACCTTTCACATTGCTGCATTTTACTATCACTTTAAAGGAGGAATTGTTTTTATTTTAGGACATAATGTGCAAAACCATGCTATTTAACACTACGTTATATTCACAGATCATGAAAGTTAAATAAAGACACCTTGCTGATTTCTTAATATAGATTCGGCTAAGATTAGTTATGCATCTGCCACCTTAACATTCAGATTGGGGGGAAAAAAAGCCTTAGTTAAAAATCACACTTGCATTGTAAGTGCTTAGATTTTCATGGTTCATTTAAGAGCATCACAATCAAGAATTTAATTATGTCAAAAAAAGAATGGTATCTTCTTAACAGACAAGATTATATCCCCCTCAATTTCTCCCTCCTCCCCAAAATGCATCATTTTCCTTAACCTCTATTGGACTTGTTTTCTGACTTATGAAATAGGCATTTGGTTAGATGATTTTTTTTTTTTTTAAGATTTTATTTATTTACTTGACAGAGATAGAGACAGCCAGTGAGAGAGGGAACACAAGCAGGGAAGAGTGGGAGAGGAAGAAGCAGGCTCACAGCACAGGAGCCTGATGTGGGGCTCGATCCCACAACGCCGGGATCACGCCCTGAGCCGAAGGCAGACGCTCAACCGCGGTGCCACCCAGGCGCCCCTGGTTAGATGATTTTAAGATAGCCTCTGCTTCTATCACACTGCGATTTTAAGATTTCTAAGGAATAGACTGATGAGGAGGCAACAGAGGAAACAGAGCCAACATGCTATGGGAACCTGGCCCATCTTATTCCAAAACAAGGTGATATTTCCCATGATGCCAGACAAATGTCCCGCAGGGCACCATCAGGGGACTGAACCCAGGCTGAAGGGAAACAGGGCACCAAAGAACCACAGAGAAACCCAAACCTTAACTCTGCTTTCACACTTAAACATTTGCCTCACAATATGCTATTCCACAAATCACCAAATCCGAAAAAAAAACACGGATTCCTCCCAACCCAGACCTGAGTATTGCAGCACTGGGATGGACTGAGAACTAATAACAAGAGGTTAATCTGGGGGGAGGGGAAGGTCTTATTTTTGGATCAGCAAATCTAACAATAATTTCCAGCTGAGTAACAAAGTGTTTATGCCTTGCAAGGTTCTATAAATGTGCAGTACAATCCTTTACATTGCTGAATTACTTAAATAATTCACTCTGGTGGTGGACAGTGTTCTGATTGGTTCGATTAAATGAAGTCTGATGGGTGAGGAGTCCTGTTCCCCCACCAAACAGCCCAACACAAAGGCTTGTGAGCGGGTAGTTTATTTAGGAATGTGGTTCTGGCGAGTAGAAGTAAGGGCCAGGAAAAGGGAAATAAAGGAAGGAAAGCCAACAGGAGGAATCATCATGGAGCTGGCCACTTAGGTTCAATCCTGCAATGGAAATGCATCTCAGAACCATGTATGTTGAAAAGAAAGATGGAAACATTCATCCCTCAGAGTGTCTTGGCCATTTGTCAAGGTTTGCTTCGTGGGTGTTAATGTCCCTGCAATTCCTGTATACACACGTGAGTTCTTAGCTCCCACAGCAGTGCCCGACAAAACCAGAGGAGCCCCTGGACATAAAGCAAGCCACGCAGGCTTCGGCCAACGAGCTGTCGGGCTGCACCTACGTCTGCTAGAAGAAGCTTGGGCAGAACTCCTTGCATAGCAGTGGCTGGTCTGTGAACTCCAGCCCAGATGACAGGAACTGGCATACACAAGTATCAGGCATGTGTATCAGTCAGGTGGGGCCAGTTATGCTATGGTAACAAATGAACCCACAATTTCAATGGCTTACAACAACAAAGGTTTATTTTTCAGTCGTGCCACAAATCCAGTGTGGGGCTGCTACAGTTCCATGCCATGTTCTTTGCTCCAGGACCAAAGCTGAACAGTCTCCATGAGGAACACTGCCAGTCGGTGACTTGAGAGAACAGATTAAATTTGTGAACCATACACAGTTTTGCAAAGCTTTTGTGTGAAAGAGATCCACCTTCTACTCAACTTTCACTGACCCAAACAGGCCATATGCCTGTGTTCGGTTCAGAAGGCTGGAATATGAAATACCCCTGGGGGGGGGGCAATGCAGGACGGATGATTTAGAGTAGAGTTATACAATCTCTCATACTCTGCTTTCATTTTCATGGGAGAAAAGCCAGGGGCAGGAGGAACAAATCACTTCAGGGAACCCTGTGCAAATTCTCTTACAGCACCATCTTTTCTTTGAGCATACAGCCAGCCGGTATTTAGAAATACTAAGTCCCAATCAAAGAAAGCAGATCTATTACCAATGGGGGCGGGGGGGAAGAGGATGGGTGATTCCTCAGGGGGAAGCATTAGAAATCTTTGACTTCTTATGCCATAATTTTTTTCATTTCATAGATGTTGAGATGGGTCAGCTCTCAGAAATCACAAATGAAGTGACTTCTGAGCAGGTTAGTGATAGAGCTGGGACTAGGCTTCAATTCTCCATATTCCCATTTCAGGGCAAAGTTGGTAAGAAACATTATGGTTATAACTTTATATTCAAGTTACCTGAAAACTATATATATTTCAAAGAAAGTATCTTTTTTTCCCAAATTGAACAACTTAGCCTAAACAGCGAAACAATTTTAAATAGCTACGTTAGCACTACCCTGACAAGACAAAGCCCAGCTTACTTTATGAATAAGTATTACTGCAAGTACACGTCTTACAGTCAGAGCGCTTAGCCTGCTGACCAGAGATGTCAAGTTCTTGGCAGACACTTAAGAAGCATCAGAACTGTGTCAGATGAAATGACCAAGAGGGAAAAGGTTAGACGGACCTCACTGAAATAAAGGGAGTCCATATTTGGGAAAGAAAAATGTAACCCTCCAGGCCTTCATCTAACTTGATCTGCCTCACAGGCCAGTGAGGAAAGGGTGGCAGACGACAGCATTCCTGTGTATTCAGTCCTCGCTCACTGAGTGCCCACCCCGTGCACAGCACAGTTCTAGCCCCTGGGCTGGGAAACCCGAGGCAGCCAATGTCCCCCCTACCCCTTTCGAAGTGTGCCCTTTAAGGAGGGGTAGGGAGTGCAGAGGAGAGACAATTCCACATGCAAAGAACCAAGATCATTACAAATTGCGACACGCCCGTAAATAGAGTAAAGCAGTGACATGGTAGTGAGGGGTGAGGTGGCAAGCTATTAAATGATGTTCTCTCTGAGCAGGCAATACGTAAGGAAATTATGAAATCATTTACGTAAAATCGCAACATGGTTTTCAGTAGTTAGCAGCATTAGCCCATAAGGGCTATCGTTACTCTATTAAGATCCTTGAATGAATTTTACCTTCTGTGCTTTCTCTTCACTTTCCATTCCCCACCAAAGCTCTCACTTAATTGGCCATTACTCTATTTTTTTCTTGTTGTATTTATTAAATGCAATTTTATGATTATAGTTCTTAATTTAAAAATCAAGCAAGTGAGCTTTTTATATGCCCATTATCTAAATTAAGTTGCTTTTTAAGTATTTTCTGTATATCACAAAGCCTTTGAAAGAAAATTAATCTGTTCTCGTCACAAACCCCAGCACCCCCCCACCGCCTCTACCTGTGTTTAATTCTTGTTGTAGAAAGATTTCTTACCTTTCAAAATGGTTGTTGGGTAAGAACACAGGTTCTGCTAAACAAAAACGTCCTTTCTAACCTCTCCTGGGCAGAACACATAAAGGACACAGAATTCTAAGAAAGACTCCAAGGACCCATGCCTTTGTCCAATGCCCTCCCTTCCAAGTGTGGGTAGACCGGGCGCATACATGAGAGGTCACTCCCATGATGAGGTTACATTGCAAGACAAAAGGCAGATGCTTCGGGTGGGCCTAATCTAATCCTAGTGTTTTCAAAGCAGAGTGTCTTTCTGGCCAGAAGACGGGAAGTCAGAGAGATTGAGAGCACGAGAGGGCCCTGGGCCTCCACCACTGCCTTGAAGACGGAGAGGCTACCTGAGAAGAAATGCAGTTAGCCTCTCGATGCAGAGTGGTCCACGCTTAACGGCCAGCAAAAAAAAAAAGAAAAAAGAAAAAAATGGGGACTTTGGATCTACTGCTGTAAGGAACTGAATTCTCTCAACAACTTAATTAAGCTTAGAAACAGATTCTTGGGGCACCTGGGTGGCTCCGTTGGTTAAGCATCTGGTTTCTGCTCAGGTCATGATCCCAGGGTCCTGGGATCGAGCCCCACATCGGGCTCCTTGGCTTCTCCCTCTCCCTCCCCACTCTATCCCTCTCTGTCCAATAAATAAATAAAAATCTTAACAACAACAACAACAAGAAACAGATTCTCCCCCAAATCTTCTAGAGAAGAGCCCAGGCTGGCTGCCACCTTGACTGGCCTTTTAAGATCCTGAGCAGAGAGCCCGGTGAGGCCTGCCCGGAATGTTTACCTACAAAACTCTGGGATAATAAAGGAGTGTTATTTTTAGCCTTTAAGTTTGTGGTAATTTGTCACACAGCAATAGGAAACTAATTTCCAGATTTATCAGCTGACGTGTTCTACTGATAACCAGCTGCGTGAGTTGTCTGGCCTTCAGGATGGGAGCAGTTCATTCTACTGAAGGGAAGGGAATTCTTGGGGAGAAAAGAGGAGGAGGGTCAGTGATGGGAAACCAGGACCCAAAGCAGAACAGACCAATGGGAAACACTGTATCATTTACCTGCCCAGTTGCTGTTACACTTGTGCCGGAACACGGACTCCTCTCATGGAAGGAAAGGGGTAGAGCAACTAGAATAAACTAAAATGCACCGAGCCACAAGGGCTAGGGATTTGGATACAGCCAACTGATTTTCTTCCCAATTCTTACTTAGCACATGGGGTGGGGGAGAGAGGGGAGACCTTGACATTGTTTACCATGACATCTTTGTCATGCCTTGATGGCATTTTTCCCATTATAAATTCACATGATTACATGCAAAGAGTCCAAAAGCATTTACATAACGCAGCAGGGGAAACACTGAGTGTTCACCTAATACCCTCTTATTTTCCTTTTTCCTGGCACAAAGGAAGGTTATCGTGCTCAGGCTCCCCTACAAATAGGCGGGGGCATTTGATGGCATTCTGGCCAATGGGATGGAAGTAGAGATGACAGAAGTCATCTCCAGGCCACACTTTTAAGAAAATATCATGAGTCAATATTCAGTTCTCTTGTCGCTGAAGAGGCCACATGTTGAGGTGATAGGTCAGGAGTTGGAGGGCCTGGATCTCGGAATCACTGGATGGAAGAAAGTCTCCACCAACAAATACCAGACTTTGCAGGAGCCAGAAGTATTGGTCAAATTCAGGGTTTGAGATTGGGGAGAGGGGTATTTTCTTATTAGTGCATGGGCTAACAGTCCAGCAGTCCCTCTCTCCATTATGTGAATGTGGTCTTCTCCTCTCTCTTAGTACCTTATTCTACTGTGCTCACCCTTCTTGTGATGAAAGAAGATGGTAAAATGCCCACGTGATGAGGCAGGCTCTGTGACACAGCACTAAGCTGCTACTGACCCCCTCTGAAGCTTCATCAGAAGGAAGATCATCTGCCTCCCGACCCCGGTTAACCGGGTTAACCGAGGGGGACTGAAACCGCAGGAAGCAAAGCCACAGGTAAGGGGAAGACTACTGTCTTCACTTATCCTGAAGAAAACACGTGTATTTTCTCATTTGATTTGATTTAACAGGTCTAGACAGAGTCTCTTTATCTTAGACTTTTTCTTGATTTGGTACAACACTCAAGCATTACACAAGAATGTTAACACAGGAATGTGAATATCATATTTAATTACTGTAGCAAGAAATTCATATTCTGACACATCTGATATTTACACTGGATGATTTCTGTCTGACATAAAACTATAATGAGAAGCATATAAATCCTGATCCTTTGTGTATATATATGTGTATATAGACATATGTGTATACACATACATAAATTTACACTTACATAGTAATTATTAATGACAGGAATAATGGCATAACAATAGAAACAAGGATGAACTCCTTGCAATGCCAACTGAAAGTGAGCTCATCCTTAACTACCTCCTGGTCTCCCATGGCTCCCACCCCCCAGTCAGGAGAGGAGCCTACCTCTTTGATCTTTTCAGCCTAATTTCAGCAATGT
The DNA here is from genome assembly GCF_002007445.2 of Ailuropoda melanoleuca. NCBI lineage: Eukaryota > Metazoa > Chordata > Mammalia > Carnivora > Ursidae > Ailuropoda > Ailuropoda melanoleuca. The sequence goes on along the minus strand of NC_048227.1, from coordinate 91,899,177 downwards.
GAACCAGGAACAAGGACAAGTTTAAAAGGAACACAAGCATTTGTTTAGCAGGGAGAAGGACACACAACGAGAAGTAAAAATTATCTTCCTGAACATTCAGAAAAGTGTTAACTATCTGTAAACCAGGAAGAGAAGTGAATACACCAGGCTGTCAACCCCATCACCCATTTCTCCACTTACTTGAAATGAATTTCAAAAGACCTAGGAAGTGACAAAGAGCTAATACATATTCTCTAATGTACAAGATTATAATTAACCTAACGTCTGTTTCAAATTTACTATTATCTATTAAAGAATAAATAATTTTACAGCCCTCTAATATAGTTCTCAAGCCTTAAATCACTGACCATAACTAATAAGCAGCTTAATAGCAAGGATACCCTAAATAGAACCACAGACCGCAATTTCACTGAGCATAAATCATCATCATTTTTAATGCAAAGGCAACAGCAAATCTCTGTAATTACTGGGTGCATTTTGAATCACTTTTATTATTACTGCAATGGCCCCATTAAAAATCCAAAACACTGAACTGCATGGAATATAAAACTGGAATTATGATACCCTACAAACTCTAATTGAAATCCATAAATTCTCTACTAGTATTCAGGATTATTTTGTTGCCAAAGAATTTCAGCTATTCAGAATTAACTTTGAAAGCGTTTGCTTTATCTAGAGCAATAAGTAAGAGCATTTTATACTGCCAAGTCTGGGAAGTTGGTTCTGAAGCAAAACTATGTGGATGGGTTCTTATTCATTCAAGATTTTACATTTCTCGAGCAAACCATAACATGAAAAAAGAAAGAAAGAAAGAAAGAAAGAAAGAAAGAAAGAAAGAAAGAAAGAAAGAAAGAAAGAAAAGGAAAATAGGATATACCACCAACAAAAAAAATAATTAGCGCATCCCTTCCTGAATCATTGCTACACCCACCATCAGCCAATGAAACTCTCCCCCAATGGGACAATGGGGATTATAACAGACCCCACACCATCAGCGTTAATCTCCTTATTAAAAATGACAAAGGTATGTCACTAAATTCATGAAAGGGTAATAATGGCAACATTATTTGTGTGCATATGAGAAACGAAGACAAGTTGGACCACAAGCCATTTTGAGGGGTGAAAATACTATGCACGTAACTGTCAAAGGTTAATGGCTAATGACATAGTAACTGCCTCTCACATATTCCCTATGTACTCGAGTCCACGTGAATATAGGTATGTAGATATCTACTATTTATATCACCTGGCTGAGCTCGCAATGTAATCATCCGATTAAAATCAAATTTTCTACATATTGACTCTTACTAATTTGCCTGATGTCCACAACAGAGGTTACAGCCCTGCAAAACCAACAATTTTCTTATAATAAGGTTGTGCTACCATAGGGAGTCTTTTTGTAAATTATATGTCTTATAATTTTTTATTCACAGTATGCTGGCATCTTAAGGGCCTTAATCTCCTTTAAGGATCTGAATTTTAAATATGCCTTTTCTACTACCTTTAAAAAGAGGATTTCGCTCCTTTGAACATTCCTATCCCACTCTGCACGTGTGCTTATATTTTACACTCTGCAGGCTGCCCGCTGCTCCTTGCCACTCACATCTCCACCTGACTCAAGTTCTATCCCTTCTGTTATAAATGCCCAGATCGCCCATCCTGAAGAATTCATTCTTCTTATTCTAAATATTTTATCGTTTAAGTTATCTCCACACCCAACATGGGGCTTGAACTCACAACTCCAAGATCAAGAGTTACACGCTCTATCAACTGACAGTCAGATGCCCCCCATTCTCCTTATTCTAAACTCTTTGTTCTTTTGACAACCATCCTGATCCCCCGTCTTTGCTGCCTTAAGCTCTCTTTTAACTTATGCATTTAATATTTCACAAATTTGTCTTTCCTTGTCAATTATAAGTTCATCAACAGAGACCATATCTTTGTGTCAAAGTATTCAAAAAAAAAGATCCATAATTCTGACTGTTTAACACTTGCATAATTTCAGAACTAAATGTCCTTTCTCAAGTTATTTAGACCTAACCATTACACCCAATTTGGCTCCAAAGAAATCAAATGCACAAACACCAATACAAAGATTCAGAAAGTAACTTTTTTTTTAAATTAAAATGTTATTGTTTCTATATAGGTTCAATTAATGTCTTTAATTCAGATTTTGTGCCATTAGAACTTTCTCCAGAGCAGTCTTGTCTGCCGTGAGCTCTCATTTGAAACTGTAAAAATGTTTCTAGATGTTAAAATGCATGCATGTGTTGAAGAAAAGCAATGCAAGCAAGGGCAAACTATATACCTTTCCATGGAGAAAAAGAATTTTGCAGCCAGAAGGAATGTGACTTAAAATCTTGCTTTTGTCTTTCTATGATCTTGGGACACTGGTTCATTGGCTTAAAGAACCCAGATGGGAAAGCAGGGTTAGAATCAAAATCATTGGTTCTCACACCTGCTGGGGGTGGGGGGCAGAATGTAAAGGGGGAGAGAGGGTGGTTCCTGTTGCTTGTCCTCACCAGTCACTCAGACAAGCTCCTTCTAACTCTATTTTCAAGTTTGAGATTCCTTGTGAGAATCTGCCTCAAAAAAATATCTATGGAAAAAAACAAAAAACAAAAACCCTGAAAACTTCAGTCTTCTCACCTCTGACATGCATGTCTCTGCAAATGCTCTCATTTTACATAGCAGAAAATACAAGCTGGAGAAGTAAAAGAGCTCATCTCCCTCAGGTCCCAAATTAAAGTAGCCAATGGCAGAGCAGAGACCTGGCCGCCATATTCCACCTACAGTCCTTCTCCTCCATTCTGGGTGCAGCAGGCCATCTCCACAGTGTGGCAGGATCTGAGCTTCCCCCCAGCCCTTTGTTATGGTCTAGGTAAGAACTTGCCCTTGGGCTTGTAATGGTTAATTCTACGTATCAACTTGGCTTGACTACGGTGCTCAGGTTTTTGATCAAAAAACAGTCGAGATGTTGCTGTGAAGATATTTTTTACATGTGATTAACATTTAAATCAGATTTTCAATAAAGCAGATTATCCTGCATCATCTGGGGGGGCCTTATCCAATCAGTTGAAGGCCTGAAGAGCAAAGACTGAAGAGGGGAAAAGGGAGGGATTCTACCTCTGGACAGCCTTCAGAATCAAAACTTCAATACCACCTCTTCCCTGGGCCTCCAGCCTGCTGGCCTGCCCAGCAGATTTCAGACTTGCCAGCCCCCACAGTTGTGTGAATCTATTTCTTAAAACCAATCATTCAATCTCTTTCTACTCTTCTCTCTCTCTCCACACCCCCCCCCCCAATTGGTTGTGTTTCTGTAATACAGGGCTCTTCAGCTGCTGGATCCACTGTGACTCCCTCACAGTCCTTTGCCACCATTGATGTTCCTGAGAATCCTGCTGGTCTGTCTTCCCATCTCCGTCTGCAAGCTTGTTTGATCTCTTAAATGCTCTGTTTCCTTGATCAAAGGCAGGTCTGCCATGAAGGTGAAGCCTCAGGGCTCTTACCTGGGCTTTTCCCAGGCCTTTTACCTCACTGCTACTCTGTTCCTTAAACACGGCTCCCTCAATTTTATAAGCTTCATCTCCGCACAACCTGGCTCCACCGCTGGGCTCAGTGGCTTGATGTGGGCTCTTACACTGGCGTCTGAGCCGTGACTGTGACCAACTTGCCTCCGGCAGTGCTGCGAGACTCCTTCCCTGCCCAAGGCCTGACCGTTCCTGGAGCCAGGCTCTACTACAGACGCATACAGCAAGGAGAAGAAAGTAAGACCACTCCGTCGAATTTCAACTCAGAGGAATGAAAGTTAACCTTGACTACCCAAAATCCTAGTAGTAACTATAATAGTAAGACCTCCTCACTGCTAAATATTTGAAAACTGATTCTCAGGGCAGGGGGGATGTACGCACAGACACACGTTCATATAGTTACCATAAATTTTACTGATACAAAGGATGTATAACACACAACTGACAAAAATAATAAACTATAGAATACCCCTTATTGTGAATTCCATATCTCCAACTGATTCCCACAGAGTGCTTTTGTTGATTTGGGCTGAACTCTTGTATTAAAAGCCAACCTCTATGATAATGAGAATAGTTGTGATATGAATGTTGGTTGATATGTTTGTTCACACTAACAAGCAAGACGAAAATGGACACAAGTGTCCTCTTAGCACACGCTGCACTCAGTGTGACACTCCCGGGGTGTCTGCCAAGTATCAGGCATGGTGTCTGGCCTTGCGACTGAAGAGATGAAGAAGACACGGGCTTACCTTCACATCTAAGGAACCAAGAAGACTTGAAACAGCAATTATCCTGCTAATAATCTAAGATTACAATTACTGGCAATTTTAGGCAGAATATTATGAATGTTTGGCCAAATTCACTTTTACAATTGACATGATCATAACTGACTATTATGACTTTAGTGTAGATTTCACAAGTGGACTGAAATTTATTCACATAAACAAGTATTAAAGTATTTTTCTAAGACATTAGAACAAAATAAGTTGAGCATTTTAGAGCCTAAAGATCCTCTTTGAGCTCTAAAACTGAAAGAAAGGGGCGCCTGGGTGGCGGAGTCGTTAAGCGTCTGCCTTCAGCCCAGGGCGTGATTCCAGCATTCTGGGATCAAGCCCCACATAAGGCTCCTCCACTGGGAGCCTGCTTCTTCCTCTCCCACTCCCCTTCCTTGTGTTCCCTCTCTCGCTGGTTGTCTCTCTCTGTGTCAAATAAGTAAATAAAATCTTTTAAGAAAATAAAAATAAAAAATAAAACTGAAAGGAAGAAAGAAAGACAAGAAGGCAGGAAGGGGGGGGAGAGAGAGAGAGATNGAGAGAGAGAAAGAAAGAAAGAAAGAAAGAAAGAAAGAAAGAAAGAAAGAAAGAAAGAAAGAAAGAAAAGGGAAGAGAAAAGAAAAGAAAAAAGAAAGGAAGGAAGAAAGAAAGAAAGAATTTTAAATTCCTCAAAGTTTACNAAAGAAAAGAAAGAAAGAAAGAAAGAAAGAAAGAAAGAAAGAAAGAAAGAAAGAAAAGAAAGAAAGAAAAGGGAAGAGAAAAGAAAAGAAAAGAAAAAAGAAAGGAAGGAAGAAAGAAAGAAAGAATTTTAAATTCCTCAAAGTTTACATGTCTGGGATAATTGAAATATACATTCTGGTTTTCTTATATAGACTTTTCAAGCCAGAAATGATCTACAGCAGCAAAAGAAAAAGGGCCTATGTTTTAAAAACAGAGCACTATTTAATGTGCTATAGTCAAGATGGTTTACAATTTTAAATAAGACTCATTCTAGATGAAAGTAGGCCAAGTTCAGAGGTTAACTTGGATTAACTTGGATCTGTGTACCATGACTTTGTACNGATTAACTTGGATCTGTGTACCATGACTTCGTAGTTCTCAGAATAACAGATTAAGACATCACATAGCAGAAACTGCAAAGAAGGCTGATTATGCAAAAACGCCCAGGGCCCCGAACCCAGAACCTGAGGCTTCTCCCAGCGTCTGGGAGCCACTGGGCTGGCCTGCACCTGCGCAGACCTCACCTCCACCCACACCCTTGGCTCGCCTACTCCCTGCCCTCCCGTTGGTCATTCTCAGCACTTACAGCCCGCTCTTTGTCTGCAAGGTTAGCATCTCACCGGAGGTTCTGTTTACTAAATTAATGACACAATCCTCAATAATAAACAAGGATTTCAAAACAAAACAAAAACAAAGCCACAAGCCAGTTGTGGTTGAGAAGGCAGGGGCCAGGGCTCCACGGCATGCGTCGAAGATTCCAGCTAGAGGAAGGCGCTGGCTGGCCACAGAGGGCACCGTGGGCTGCTACATTTTGTACTTCCCTATGGAAAGGAAATGAGAGCTGACATGCCCTCTCGCTTAGAAAAAGCTGTCTACACCTGCCTCCTGCTACTGCACACAGGCTCTGCTCCCAGGTAAATGCCAACAAGTCAAGTGTGCGTGTGTGCGCGTGTGCACACGGCAGGGTGGGAAGCGACTGGATCGCTGACAAGCGTTCCCCCGCGAGTATTAATGTGATTCCTGTCCGTGACGCCGCTGTGTATAATTAAAATTCTAAGGTTAATTATTACAAGAGAGAACTCTCAAATACAAACGATAAATATTTCCCTTCCTGCAGCAAAACTTCTTAATACGCTTGATAGGTCTGTCTATAGTTTTTTTGAAGAGAACCTAAATATCAGAAAAATATCTTCCCCATATATGTAAAAACTAACCCACTTTAAAGAAAAAGAGAAAGTCCACGATAAGAAAAAGTGCTGAAAAATCCCAACGGTATATATTTTTAAATGTTCTCTCAACCCAACTCTAACTAATAAACCTTTTTTTACTAACTTGATTTCTTTAAAGAGGCAAGACAAATCATATTTCAGCTACCATGTGCATTGTATAGAATGGCAAACCCTGAAGGAATTAGTTTACGACAAATGCAAACAGCCTTATATCACAAAGTGTTTCTAAGTGCCCAATTCGGNTAAAGAGGCAAGACAAATCATATTTCAGCTACCATGTGCATTGTATAGAATGGCAAGCCCTGAAGGAATTAGTTTACGACAAATGCAAACAGCCTTATATCACAAAGTGTTTCTAAGTGCCCAATTCGGTTTTATTAGATACTTCAAAATATTCTAAAATGAGCGTTAGTACTAGCAAAATAAGTGCTACGGAAAGCATTAATAATAAATTGCTTTACTCAAGGTAGAGATGGAGTAGGCAGAAAATACAAAAGGTCCAAGAAAATCATTACTGATGAATTTATTCAGCATTTTCTAGGACCGCTACCCCTTCTTTATAGGACATTCTTGTTAGGCTTCCTAAGAGTTATTTACAGTGAAGCAATATTGGCACCCAAACTCTCAATCTTGACACCAAGAAATAACTTCTTTGTGTGTATACCTCATCAGACAGTTAAAGTTTATACCATTAAGAGAATAAAATGTTCAAGTCTAGAAGACAAATCCACCTAAATTACATTTAAGTTGGTATTCATCAAATTGTTGGATTAAGGCCAAGGAACGTATTCTTGAATATTACTGGGGTATACACAGGAATAAAAAGTATACCTTTGTTTGATAAGGCTACGAGAATAGTTATGATATTTTNGGAGTTATTTACAGTGAAGCAATATCGGCATCCAAACTCTCAATCTTAACACCAAGAAATAACTTCTTTGTGTGTATACCTCATCAGACAGTTAAAGTTTATACCATTAAGAGAATAAAATGTTTAAGTCTAGAAGACAAATCCACCTAAATTACATTTAAGTTGGTATTCATCAAATTGTTGGATTAAGGCCAAGGAACGTATTCTTGAATATTACTGGGGTATACACAGGAATAAAAAGTATACCTTTGTTTGATAAGGCTACGAGAATAGTTATGATATTTTGAAAACACCTGGAATATATGATTGACAACTTGAAAAAAAGTATTTCTTCAATTGGCATCTACGTAACTGCCAAAGACTGATGCTTTGCTACAGTTCTATAGCTAACGTGACTGTGAACTGATCTACCATTTTGTCTTTAATAGCCAACACTGAATACATAGTAGACTCAGCTTACTGAGCACTTACTATGTATTATGCACTGTGGATTTTCTCACTTACTCTTCAGAAGAATCCTATGAGGCAGAAAATCTTCGATTTATAGATAAGTAAAGAATGGCAGAGAAGGGTTAAGCCACCTGCCTGAGGTCACACAGATCAAAAGTGATGGAGTCGGGGGCATCTGACTGGAGAGCCTGAGATCCCATCAACCATACTTGTCTAGTGGGTTATTCTCTAGCAGACGTCATACAACCATGCTATGGATTTATGTTCGTCATATCCAAACTTACTTCATACTAGGATAATATAGACTGCTCATGGATTTGGTAGAGACTGGGGTCTTCAGAAAGGACCACCTTCACCAGGCAACAATCTAGTTTTATCACCTTCTGAGCAAACAGCCCTCTTAAGTCTTCGATTCAAGCTCAGATTCCAACCATATGTAACCCCCATTGGCTTAAAACCCAACATCATGACTTCCTGCCAGGTGATACAGCACAAAATTAGCACCTTAGGTCACTGTAATGGGCTGAATTGTGTCCCCTCCAAAATTAATAGGTTGAGCTCTTAAGACCCAGCGCCTCAGATTGTGACTGTATTGGACATAAGGCCTTTAAAAGGGTACTTATGGTAAAATAAGGTCATATGGGTAGGTCCTAATACAATATGTCTAGTGTCCTTATAAGAAGAAGAAATTAGGAGATTAGGACACAGACCACACAGACTGAGAGGCAACCATGTGAGTACACAGCAAGAAAATGGTCATTCATAACAGAGCAGAGAGACCACAAGAAACCAAATCTGCTGATACCTTGACCTCAGACTTCCAGCCTCCAGAACTGTGAGACAATAAATTTCTGTTGCTTACGCCACCTAGACTATGGTATTTTGTTATGGCTGCCCCAGGAAACTTATATGGTCAGCAAGTAAATCCACATTCAACCTTTGCCGGATACCCTGTTCCTGAGTACATGCTCTTGACCAATAAAAACAAGAAAATTGGTGACTACTGGAGCCACGTACCAAAGTTTTATAAGCCAAAGCTGGAAGATGGTGGGTTGCGTGAGACACAATAAATGGGGTATCTGTGGAGAAAGAGATTAGGAACTCCTGAGAACGGGAAAGAAATCAAAGAAGAGTAAAGGTATGAAGGAGCTTGGTAAAGTAAGTAGGTTTAAGTAATTCTCTAGGTCAAATATATCTGAGAGGTCCCAGTGAGTGGAGTAAATTCTAAAACCCCTAGCACTACAGGAATGTTCCTCAACAGTTCAGCCACAATGGACCACTCACCAATCCATAGCATGTACTTTTTTTACTCTGAGACCTGCTTATGCTGTCTCCTACATTCATTCGATCAACATATACTTGCAACAAGGTACTGAATATACAAAAGTTTATAAAAATAGACAAGATCCAAAAAAAAAAAAAATAGACAAGATCCTTGTAGAACTCAATCCAGTTCCCTCAGCTTCCAGTTCCTAGCCACACTGTGGCTCTGCCTAGTGAAATCCTACTGATCCCTCCCATTCCAGCTGTTCTCCAAAGTTCCTCGAAACCCCGAATCAAAATGAACAGTTTTCTCGTTGGAGCTCCCATAGAATTCTGTCTGTATCTCACTTTGGTGTTCACAACATATTGAAATGTTATGCATCCTTACTTAATTATATATTTATTATGTATGGATCTGTGAATGTCTTTGTATGTGTGAGCCCATGTGGCTAGAGACAGATAGTGAAACTGAGGGAGAACTCCCTCCAGATTATAAATTCCATTAGGACACAATTATACTTTCGTTATCTTTGAATGCCCTACATAACACCTAACCTTTGTGGTCAGTAAGTATTTGCTGAATGTAATTAGTAATATTTAAGGGGAATGCTAAGGTGTAGAACTAAATAAAAATATGAAACTCAGCAAATCTAAACCTAAACATTTCCNAGAACTCCCTCCAGATTATAAATTCCATTAGGACACAATTATACTTTCGTTATCTTTGAATGCCCTACATAACACCTAACCTTTGTGGTCAGTAAGTATTTGCTGAATGTAATTAGTAATATTTAAGGGGAATGCTAAGGTGTAGAACTAAACAAAAATATGAAACTCACCAAATCTAAACCTTTTTTTTTTTTTTTTTTTTTTTTTTTTTTTTTTTTTTTTTAGATTTTATTTATTTATTTGAGAGAGAGAGAGCACGAGCAGGGGGAGAGGCAGAGGGAGAGGGATATGCAGGATCCCTGCTGAACAGAAAGCCCGATGCCGGACTCGATCCCAGGACCCTGGGAGCCAAAGGCAGACACTTAACCGACTAACCTACCCAGATGCCCCAGACTAAATATTTCTAAGTTTACAATGTTTTCTCTGCAAAACACTGTCCCCTATTCCCTCTGCAATTGTTCATGCTTTTCAGCTGAATTTCGACAAGCCTGTAGCATCACGCTTGAACTCTGCCCCAGGAATTCATTTCTAGCAGGCCATTTGAAGAGCGTGGTGTGTAGGTGACACCAATGAAATGTCAAAGAACAGTCAGGTACGGTCTCTGTGGCACATCCAAGGATAATGGCCGGAAGGTTGGACCTGTATCTGCTTGTTGGGAACTTAAGATGGGTTTAGAGATTGATGTCTTATTGCCATCATAAAACCATCTAGCTTTCCAGAAGGCATGCTGGCTTTCTCCACTGTGTTGTTTTCCACCTATAGATAAGCATATTAACAGACGGGTCCTGCCAAGAAGCAGAATGTGCGGAGCACATTCAGGGACACTGACAGTCACCAGCGCTTCTCTCTCATGTAGGCTGGCAGATGTTTCTGTCTTCNAACAGTCAGGTACGGTCTCTGTGGCACATCCAAGGATAATGGCCGGAAGGTTGGACCTGTATCTGCTTGTTGGGAACTTAAGATGGGTTTAGAGATTGATGTCTTATCGCCATCATAAAACCATCTAGCTTTCCAGAAGGCATGCTGGCTTTCTCCATCATGTTGTTTTCCACCTATAGATAAGCATATTAACAGACGGGTCCTGCCAAGAAGCAGAATGTGCGGAGCACATTCAGGGACACTGACAGTCACCAGCGCTTCTCTCTCATGTAGGCTGGCAGATGTTTCTGTCTTCATCAGACTGTGACACAGGCATTGGTTGATTTTGCCTCCATAGGAAGGAACCACCATGGTTCACACCTCAATTAAAATCTTAAGGGCTCTCTTTAGGAGGCTGATGGCTGTGGTTTAAGTTTGACCTTTCCACTGTGACTAACAATGCCAAGTCACAAATGGGAAAAAGTCAGAGTCATATCCCTTGGAACCTCTAGCTACCTGTACTTTGTAGAGCAATTGATTAAGAGCCCAAATACTATTTACACAGATTCAGGGGGCTTTTTTAGGGTNAAGTTTGACCTTTCCACTGTGACTAACAATGCCAAGTCACAAATGGGAAAAAGTCAGAGTCATATCCCTTCGAACCTCCAGCTACCTGTACTTTGTAGAGCAATTGATTAAGAGCTCAAATACTATTTACACAGATTCAGGGGGCTTTTTTAGGGTTTTTTTTCCTTTTATTTTAGTGTTCCATGGACTTTAAAAAATGTATTCCCACTCCCAAACAGGCCAAACTGATAGCCAACTTGCCTTCAACACACACTCTTCAGGGTTCAGCCACATCATCACCTCCTCCGTAAAATCTTTCTCCCCTCCAGCTGAGATGCCCGTTCCACAGACTCCCAGAACAGGCTCCCACGCCCACTCATGCTGCTTATCACAGTCAATGCATTGTAATCCCCCACTGATTGGTCTGTTTCACAATAAGTTCCTAAGGGCACGGATGGAGTTTTATTCAAGGTAATTCCACCACTTGACACACCGTCTGACATACAGAGAGTGCTCAATTAAAAAAAATAATAAAAAATAACTTTGAATGAATGCAAAAGCAATTCTAGGCGATGGTACAAGCAAACATCAATTCTGAAGTAAAATACTAACATTCAGCTAAGTTTTTAGTTCAGGTCATCAGCAACGCATGGAACTCTAGCACCGCTCGTACACACAGAAGCTAAGGCAACATCAGCACAGAGAGCATCATTTGCATACTTACCAAATGCTGAGAATTTTTTGAAGCCCTTTATGTGTACTATTTCATTCAAGCTCACAAAAAACTTCAACCAAGATCTGTAGGACTGGTATCTCATTTTATAAATTAGGAAAACAAAGTTACTCATAAGGAACTTATTCAAGGCCACTCAGAGAGCAGAGCATTATCAGAGATTGCGAAAGTTTTTTAAATTCCATTTTGAATCATTTTCTGCAAACCTACTATATGTTCTTCTAGAGTTTCATAGCATGTTTGGACAGGTTTATCAATATAATTTGCATACAATAATTTGCTGGTTTTATCTATACAGCTCAATGAGTTTTGACAAATGTATATATTCATGTAACCATAACCACAATCAAGATATATAACATTCGCATCACAAAAATTTTCCACCTGCCCTTCTGCAGTCAGTCCCCTCTCTCTAGCCTAGCCCATGGCAATCACGGATCTTTTCTGTTATTTTGTCTTTTCTGGAGTATCATATAACTGGACTCATACCTTACGTATTCTTTTGTATCTAGCTTCTTTCATTTTGCGTAATGCTTTTGAGGTTTATCCACATTAGGTAAGTATCCTTGATTTGTTCCCCCTTTTTAATAGTATTTCATAGTATGGATATATGACGATCTGTTTTTCCATTCACAAGTGGATGGAAGTTGGAGCTCTTTGCAGTTTGGGGCTGTTTTAAGTAAAACTGCTATGTATACACACATCAAGTCTTTGTAGTGACATCTATTTTAGTGTCTCTTGGGTAGATGGCTATGAGTGGGACAGGTTGATTGCCTGGTAAGTTTATGTTCACCTTTATAAGAAGGTACCAAACTGTCTTCCGAAGTGGTTGGCTCATCCTGTAACCACGCCAGAAATGTGTGAGTTCCACTTGCTCTCTATTCTTCACAGTACTTAGTTTTAACAGGCTTTTTAATTCTAGTGATTCTAATGATATCTCATTGTGCCTTTAATTTACATTTCTCTAATGACTAATGATGTTGAGTGTCATGTGCACAACTGAAATCCATGAATCTTCTTTGATGAAGGTTCAAATGTTTGTCCATTTTCCTGTGGACCTGGCTTTCTTCTTCTTAGTAAATGGTAAGAGTTCTTTATATAGTTTAGTTACCAGTCCTTTATCAGATATATGCTTTAGCAAATTCGTTCTCCTGGTCTCTGGGTTGACCTTTTATTTCCTTAACAATATATTTTAAATGTATCCTTTAACAATACAATTTTGAAATAAACTTTATTTTTTTTTAAAGATTTTGTTTAATTTATTTGACAGAGAAAGACAGCCAGAGAAAGAGGGAACACAAGCAGGGGGAGTGGGAGAGGAAGAAGCAGGCTCCTAGCGGAGAAGCCTGATGTGGGGCTCAATCCCAGAACGCTGGGATCACGCCCTGAGCTGAGCAGACGCTTAACGACTGCGCCACCCAGACGCCCCCATTCTTTAACTTTCTATCTGGCTGTTTCCACATCCTAGCCATTCCTGGGTCTAGTTCTATCAACTGCTTTTTCTCTTGGTGGGTCAATTTTTTTTTCCTTTTTCTTTTGCATGTCTTGTAATTGTTTTGTTAAATGCAAAACACCAGAAACATCAGTGAACAGCCAAGACTGAGGTAAAATGAATTTACTTCTGGAATGAGCATATCCCTTCTGCTGTCATGCTATTTTTCTGAGTGGTTGAGTCAAAATAAAAAGTAGTTGGGGTAGCTTTGGGATTTTATGGTTGCTATAGTAACCTTCAGTTTGGCAAAGGCCAGGAATTCCTCCAGCAGTGGATATCAGCCACCTTGTGCTTCATGTGAAGCCTGGAGTGACTGAGGGATTTTCCTAGTGTTCCTCCTCCGTGCATATAGCACAGAGGGGGCCTCTCCCTGTGCCCATGTCCTTCCCTCAGCTTTAGACTGTCACTCCATGCAAGGCTCGTGGTTGGGTCAGAGAGGTTTTCTTTATTCTATTGCAGCCTCTGTCCTTGATAGACCTCGTGGACCTGAGCATCAGCAGTAAGCCTTTCTCAGCATTCGTACCTCACTGGAACATGAATGACAGCCAGTCTCTATCTAGTATTGTTGGTGGGGGTTGGGTTCAAGCCCACTCCTCCCCAGTTCTGGCAAATCACTGTGTATATCAGTTCAGATCTCAGGCACAAGGGATTTCCCATCCCTCCCTTGGTACAGATGGAATTTATCTAGTGTCAATGCAAGATACAAGAGCAAGTTTTCTATTGCTATCCCAACAGCTGCCAATCTTTGCCTGGATCCAGGTGCTTGGGCAGGTTTCTTGCCTGCCCCCTGCCTGTGACAGCCTCTGTGCCCTATGATAGAAGTTCTGGGACACTAGTGGACTCTGTGCCTACCTCCCAAAGGTAGCTGTCATCATGAGTCAGTCTGTGCCACTGAGGGGCTCCCTCTGGCTTCCTACTCCACTTCTAATCTTTCTCATGAGCATCTCATGGAGGACTGTAGTCAGGAGCTGACAAGTGAATACAGACCCTCCTTATGTCTGGGGTTCCTGAAAATCTGAAATGACCATGCCAGCCCATACTTGGCCTTTAAAAGTTCACAAAAATTTTAGCTGTTTTCCTTATATTTGCTTTAATGGTTGCTAACCCTCCCTCACCTGGGCTCTGCCAAAGACAAAACAATGATATGTCCCTTCTCTCCTTGGAATTTGGATCACCTGCCTCCTTTTAGACCTCAGGTCTTTGATGGGATGAAAAAAGGCAAGATATTGTAGGTTATCCATCCTTTTCTCAAGGTTAAAGTGGGAGCAATGGCTTGTTATGGCTTTCTACACCCTACGTGGAAGGAGAATTATAGAATTCAAGATTATTTAAAACAATGATCCTATAGGAATTATTGATTCTATAGAACATTACAATATAACCAAATACTTTCTCATTATTTTGAAACTCCCCTTTCCTTTCTTCCCAACACAATGAAGCCACTATTCAGCATGTGACTTTTTTGTTCACGCTCAGATGATCTAGCGGACATAGTTCCACTAAAACCCACATGATGTTCATAGATGGAACATGAGCCTCAGCCTTATTGGAACTGTACAGTATGGCAACTAATTCTTCAGAACAGGCTTACTTCCCCTTCACAATTAAGGCCTAGAAGGGAATGTGTTTCCCAGGTTTATATTTGCCTCCCACAGAATTTCAAATATTTATTCTTAATTTTAATAGTGAAATAAGACCATTCAAAGGGGATATTACAAAAGGTTAAGTAGTTTTTTTAAGCAAACAAATCAAGACTTATATGCCAAAAAAAGTATCTTTAAAAGTACTTTTTGTTGGGAGTCTATACTTATTACAACACTGGAACCAACTACACAGTCAAGATATAATGAACCATATCCCCCTGGAAATGCCCATTTCTAAGAAAACCAGCCTTATCCCTTTGTAATCACATTTTGTTTTATTTTTATTCGATTCTTTGGGATGCGGCACTAAAACCAGGACTACACACGAGCTATCTCATCTACCACAACGACTTTCAACTGTTTCCAAATCTTACCTCAAACACCAAATATGCCATTACGGATCCTGAAAATCTGCTGGAGGCTAAGGAAGCAACTCCAATTAGCTTCTAGAAGTATTCTGTGTAAGAAAAGAACCACTCAGGTAAATGCCTGGTTCCCGTATTGTTCTCCCCTCGATCTAAAAGAAAGAAAGCCTTAGATCTTAAGAAGTTACCTTAAACTAAAATCGCAAGGTATGGATTTAGCAAAGACATTACAATGGTAAAAACTCCTGAAGAGGTGAACCAAAGAGAACCAATATTTGCACTTTGTAACAGAGCAGCAATCACACACAGTAGATGGTCGCTCATCACTTTGTCACCCTATCACAGAATATGGACAAGACACTGGACGCTCAAATTTAACAGGAACTTTTTTCACCAAATTGGTGTGATTTAATCTACATATGACCTTCTTTCCAGTCTCCTTCTATTGATGATAATTTGTAATATGTGCTGAAAGAATGAAGGAATTCTCTTTGACTTAAATCAAATATAAAACATGGATTTATTCTAGCATAACGTCTTTGAAATCTACACTAATTAGTATGCTATTAAGTTTAAAACAATAAAAATCTCAAGACATACCCACTCCCTCCCCCACAGCTGTTTTTCACCAACTGAAAGACAGCTGCCAAATCTCCAAAGCAAGGTTTGAGGCAGAATGGCACAGTAATGGTGATCATGGGCTCTGGGGTCAGTACACCTGGTTTCCAGACGGGATCTGCTAATCGTGTGACTTTGGACAACTTACATAAGCTCTTTAGTCCCCATTTTCCTCATCTATAAAACAGGGATGACAAAAACATGACCACAGAGGGTTGTAATGAGGACTGAATGAAATGTTATGGTAAGGCACTCAACAAATAATAATTATCGACCATGATCAGTTATTATTATTTCAAAGCTATTTCCTTATGTTCTATCTGAAAAAGTTACCAACAGCAAGAAGCTGATCCTAACTCGGGGAAGTCTGACTGAACAAGTAAATCTACGTAGGATGGAAGATCATATTTTAGTTTTTCTAAACTCCACGGTGAGAANTTTTTAAGATTTTATTTATTTATTTGACAGAGATAGAGACAGCCAGCGAGAGAGGGAACACAAGCAGGGCGAGTGGGAGAGGAAGAAGCAGACTCATAGCGAAGGAGCCCGATGTGGGGCTCGATCCCACAACGTCGGGATCACGCCCTGAGCTGAAGGCAGACGCTCAACCGCTGTGCCACCCCAGGCGCCCCCATATTTTAGTTTTCTAAACTCCACGGTGAGAATGAAGGAGGAGGAAGAGAAGTCCCCTCCAGATGTGAAGAATAAAATCAAAATATCCGTAACTAATGACCATATGGTTGGATTAAGAATAAATCTAATTTTCCCAACTAATGAAATCAAAGCACAATGAAAAGGCTTTCGGAGTACGGATTGAGTTCACTACCCTAGGCACTCTTGCTTTTTCCATTTTCCTGCCTTCTAAAGAACAACATCACTCCCTCTTTCCTCACAAATCATTTTTAATATCATTTAGCATGTTCATACCAAAGAGCAATACTGGGGATGACAAAGAATGCTGTACTTCCTGTCAGAGAGCAGGACTAACATGGTTCAGTAGTCAAAGCATGTTATTGTCCCAATGTTTCAATAAATGATCAGAAAAAGATCAGAGGATTCGGTTCACCTCCATTTTCAAGATAAGTTTATCAATATAAGGGGTCATATTAACAGAGATAAATACACTGGCCCAAACTGCTGTGCCAAGAAGTGGCAGTAAAAACTCTGATTTAAAATGACACAGCAATAAAACTCAAAGTTAATGCCACTGACCTAACTCCAACTCTCTACCACCACTCTGTAATGAAGAAGATCTCAAAAGAGCACAATTACTTTGCATACCCTCTGGCACAACTCTAATCTATAATGGATGCGATATGCATATCTTGAATTTTCTCCTACTATATAAGCCTAATCAAGCCAGAGATACAGGGGATCTGTGTGATCCCAGATAGCACCTAATATCACCTTTTCTTGAGATGCCTTCTAGATGACACTGACTAGAGTACCAACCTTGGATGCAATTAACAACTTATCAAATTATCAGTTTTTTCGTTCACATTCAGGTAGAGCTACTTTTCACCTGAACAGGATACCGCAGGAAGCAAGTCTTCAGATTGCATGGTGGTTCTTTCTGTAACATATCTTCTCTTCATAAAGATTATCTATAGCTTTATCACTTTCTGGCCATGAAAATACTGCTACTACTTAATGCAGCACTACTTTTGTCAATCAAGAATTTCCCAGAGGAGCGTTTCATAACCTAGCGGTGTTCCACTCTGTGTTGATACATGGTTACTTTAAAGTGGCTATATCTTTATTGCAAGATTGATGGCTAGCTTGGGCAGCGCTGGGTGCATCCATTTCTGCAAACCCAGCTGAATTCAGCACCTGATAGAGGTATTTTCTCCAGAAGCATAACATTCTTGTACCCCATTGTTAATTCTTGCCTCAATGACCTTTTAAAAAAAATCCTTCTATTTGACCAGTCAAGGAATGTTTAAATGTAAATCAAGGACTTGTTACAACATTTCTTATTGCATCTTCCCATTGTATCTTTGTTACACATGGGGCTGTTGTTTCTACGCAAAGTCAAAGACAAATTAAAATGAATGTCACATCAATTTCTTTTATAAGGGTTTTCAGTTTTACATGGCATATGGCAAGTAGCCTTCATTTGTATTTTCCGCTAAAAGGCCTGGTTGGGCGGGGCTGGGCGGGAAGGGAGCAGGTGCCTTGTGGGGGGGGTGGGGGGGCTGGTGAGTAGACAAGGGGGAGAACTCTTCAAAAACAGTAAAATCAATAGGGATTCGAGTTAAACCCCACCTCCCACCCTCCTCAGGGTCTCTACCCAGTGGTTCAAACACAAAATGTCTGCACAAACAGAAGATGAAGTTGTGGAACTATGTGGCTGTGACCTTCTGAGCCCCAAGGCTGCGGTGGCTCGTTCCACGTCTCCCCACTGTGGCCGTCTCCTGCGCTTACGTGGCCAGAGACCACAACTCCCACAAAGCTATGGGCACAAAGTCAACTGTAATAATGTCATGACAATAACCATCAGAGGGGTTACCAAACTGAAGGTAAATGTCAACCATTGTTCATGAGAGAAAAAATATGGAATGTAAAAGAATGTCATAATAAGCTGGGAGTAAGATGACATGATCTGTCCTCTCAAACTCTGGTTGCTTCAGAAGCGATCGTTTCATGATTTACTTCATCTCGGCGGTGTAAGGATGGTGCACTGTTAGGAAATCTCTTAATGCAATACTGCACCGCGACATTAAGCCCAGTGAGGAAAGCGCTCTCGGTTACTTTTAAGTTGCTTTAAAGATNGGGCTGGTGAGTAGACAAGGGGGAGAACTCTTCAAAAACAGTAAAATCAATAGGGATTCGAGTTAAACCCCACCTCCCACCCTCCTCAGGGTCTCTACCCAGTGGTTCAAACACAAAATGTCTGCACAAACAGAAGATGAAGTTGTGGAACTATGTGGCTGTGACCTTCTGAGCCCCAAGGCTGCGGTGGCTCGTTCCACGTCTCCCCACTGTGGCCGTCTCCTGCGCTTACGTGGCCAGAGACCACAACTCCCACAAAGCTATGGGCACAAAGTCAACTGTAATAATGTCATGACAATAACCGTCAGAGGGGTTACCAAACTGAAGGTAAATGTCAACCATTGTTCATGAGAGAAAAAATATGGAATGTAAAAGAATGTCATAATAAGCTGGGAGTAAGATGACATGATCTGTCCTCTCAAACTCTGGTTGCTTCAGAAGCGATCGTTTCATGATTTACTTCATCTCGGCGGTGTAAGGATGGTGCACTGTTAGGAAATCTCTTAATGCAATACTGCACCACGACATTAAGCCCAGTAAGGAAAGCGCTCTCGGTTACTTTTGAGTTGCTTTAAAGATATTTACTAAAATCAGATATCCATTCCCAGTAAAAAGTCCCCCAAAATTAGAAAAACAATGATGGTTTTTTTAACATCATGAGGAGTATCTTAGACTGACAGCCAGTGGCAGAGGAACCACAAAATACTTGCAGCATTTCTGTTAAATTCTGGAATAAGACGAGAACAGAGAAATAGAAGATAGAATTCCTGTAAAGCACATGATATAACTGTCATGTCTGTATGATTACATAGAACATTAGAGCTTTACCTTATGCCGCGTGCCAAAATAAATTTTGGGCGGATGAGAGAACGAAATGCAGAAATTTAACAAACAAGAGAAGAATAATGGGAGGATAGGTAAATATGAACTGACTGTGGACTCAAGAAAGGGATTTATAAGGATAAAAGTGATCACAAAAATAGAGATTAACTATATTTCTTACTTAAAAAAAAAAAGGAAAACCTAAAAAGCAAATGATAAATTGAGCAAAATATTCTTGATGGTGATAGCAGGCAAACAAATTACATCTATTGCAGTGATTTCCAGAGGTTTTTTTACATTAAAAAAGAATACTTAGCCACAACAGAATGGTAAAGATATGAACTAACATTTAAGATAAGGTCTTCATCCTGAGAAGAACATAATAATCATAAGGTTAAGAAGTAGGTAATATTATATCCATTTTATAGATGAGATAAATAATTTTATAGATGAGACAAGATTAAATAACTTGTCCAAGTAAATGGTAAAAAATAATTCAAACTCAATTCTATCTGAGTTTGTACATTTTTATTCCTCTAGTCTGAAAGAAATTGCTAAAATTATTGGTAAGGTAGAATATATAAGAGTTTTAAAATTCAGTGTATGCAAAAAAAGAACCCATAAAATTCTAAGGTAAACCACATTCTCGGAAAAATCTGTGCAACCTCTATGCAATCATGATTATTTTCTTTAACATATAAAGAGCTCTTGCAAAGCAACTGGAAGTAGTCTGAGACCACAGGAAAAAACAAGCAAGCACCATGAACAGGTGATACATAATTATAAATATTAAAAGCCACAAATATGAAATTATGTAATCTGGTAATCTAAGAAATCTAATTCAAAGAATGATGAAATACTATTTCTCAAACATGGCATTTTCAAATGATAAAAAAATTATAATAATCAATAATAATATGGGTAAGTTTTCAACCCAATAAGAAATGATTAGAAATTAAATTATGGTGCTAAACTAAGATAAACCACGTCTTAGTATTAAAATCATTTTTCAAATCATACCTGAGACATTGGAACAGCCTTCCCTTTATTTGCTAACAGTGTACTACCAGTTTTGTGCACATGTACAAAACAAATATTCTTACATATAAATTATTTTTTTAAGATTTTATTTATTTATTTGACAGAGATAGAGACAGCCAGTGAGAGAGGGAACACAGCAAAGGGAGTGGGAGAGGAAGAAGCAGGCTCATAGCAGAGGAGCCTGATGTGGGGCTCGATCCCAGAACGCAGGGATCACGCCCTGAGCTGAAGGCAGACGCCCAACTGCTGTGCCACCCAGGTGCCCCATAAATTATTTTTAAGAAATACATTGTAGGGGCTTCTGGGTGGCTCAGTCATTAGGCGTCTGCCTTTGGCTCAGGGCATGAACCCAGGGTTCTGGGATCGAGCCCCACATCAGGCTCCTCTGCTGGTAGCCTGCTTCTTCCTCTCCCACTTCCCCTGCTTGNATAAATTATTTTTAAGAAATACATTGTAGGGGCTTCTGGGTGGCTCAGTCGTTAGGCGTCTGCCTTTGGCTCAGGGCATGATCCCAGGGTTCTGGGATTGAGCCCCACATCAGGCTCCTCTGCTGGTAGCCTGCTTCTTCCTCTCCCACTTCCCCTGCTTGTATTCCCTCTCTCGCTGGCTGTCTCTCTCTCTCTGTCAAATAAATAAATAAATCTTAAAAAAAAAAAAGAAATATTTTCAAAGTTTTATGATAAACATAAGGACTTATCTATTATCAAGAATACCTTAAATCTATAAAGTTGTTGTAGAACTTACAAAACAACTTGATGAATANTAAAAAAAAAAAAAGAAATATTTTCAAAGTTTTATGATAAACATAAAGACTTATCTATTATCAAGAATACCTTAAATCTATAAAGTTGTTGTAGAACTTACAAAACAACTTGATGAATATTATCCCATTTCATTCATTCTGCAACTCTACAACCTACAACCAGCACCACTTTACAGAAGAAATAGCTTCTCTTAAACTAAAACGATCACATTTCTTTATGTCTTCCAGAGCAGGGCAGAGGAAAGGGTTCACCCTGGTTGTAGACAATAAAAAGTCCCTAAAAACAAAATAAAACTTTTAATTATAAACATGCCCTACAGACAATTCTAAACAATGTAAGTGGTAAAACACTCCTCTCTAAAAAAATCTTTGGTCTAAATTGTAGTTGCTGCAGTTACCGACTGTTGAAGTTTAATGGCATGTGCATTCACTTCTAATTAGCATCTTGTTATTACCTGTCCTTTTAATAAGCGCTGTGTTCTGCGTGAGAGTTAATTCAGAGAACTCCTGGTTATACAATTGGCACCAACCCACAGGCTGGGTTTACAAGACTCCTTTCCTAGAGTAAGTTTGTAAAAGTTGTCACATCTTTCTTCTAGTACAATGATATACTCCTAAAGTAAACAGTAGGTTTGAAATAAACAATGATAGAACCATGATTTGCGAAAACAAAGAAACAAAACTTGAAGTACTTCAATTCTATTATTCTTTTGCGACCACTTCGAACTTTTATTTGTGTTGAAAATTCAAAAACAGTGAGACAGCACAAACTGCAAAGTAGAAGAAATCAGTTTGGTTAAGTGCAAATTTTATGTCATAGATAAATAGATAAGATATGGTTACTAGGTTTGAATCCTTTAAAATTAAAATATATTCCTTAATTGCGAATTGCCTTAAAACTAAAGAAGAAATCAAGAAAATATTTATTGCATTTTATCCCATGACCATTACTTAAGATAATTTTGTCAAACAGAAGGGGGGTATTAAAAAATTACACACTCTGGGTGTCAAATATAGTAGGTAGACCTCTAGTCTTATTATAGAGTCATACGTTCTAGGGAAAACATCTTAAAACCTGGAACTGCTGTTTGTTATGATTTGGGTAAACAAAAAATACATACCAATTGTTTTCCTTATCTTTCGGACATGTTCCAAATACAGTAGTCTTATTCTGTTTATATTTATAACTTTATGGAAACTTAACAGTAAGGTTTTTGGAGCTCATCAGACCATTTATTTCAATTAGCAGCAGTAATGAAATCTCTTTAAACTATTAGATGTCACCTAGTCTCTATGTAAGACAGATTGTATCCTTAATGCCTTTTGGTATGATCCACAGTTATTTACCCTTAATAGTTTTTATATTGACTGAAAACGAGAATTTCCTTCCTGTCCCTCCCAGGCCTCCCAAGTCCGAATCAGCAGTTGATCTGAAATAACATTTTTTTCTTAAAACTTGGAAAATAACTGTTAAAAAACCATCCGCTCAAGCTCAGGCAGTAACAGGAAAAACCCAAGGACTCCGTGTTGCTTCTAACTCTAAACAGGCAATAACCTTGAGCGGCTCTGACCATGGTGGCTTTGGCGAGTTTTCCCTCGCTCTGGGCAGTGTTCTTCCAAATACCTTAGGAGATCCTTGACTATTTCAAGGACTGGCCCTGGTCAAGTCCATGACATCTGACTCACCTTACTTTAAGAAAATTCGTTTCGGAACATACTTCCAGTGAACTGAAATTTGAGCAATTATATTATCTAAAAAGAACAGCATTTTTGTCAAAACTTAATTCTTCTTTATTTGTCACAGTACACCTTAGGCAACTACCTAAGAACATACAAGGCTCACGAGGGCATTCTTAACACTCGTGTCCCTCCCTTTAGCATCTTTTTGGCACTCACGAGTGAGAGGGGAAATGAGACCTCTGACTTCTGTGGGACTTGAGAAGGCAGCATACAGCTGAGCTTTCTTAGAACAGCAGGACAAGCAAAGGAAAAGCCATAAGAACACTAGGAGACCACCCAAATCCAGATTAACCGATCAAATGCTGCAGTTTCCTAATATCTATGTACAATTTACTTAATTCCTCCCCTTTAGGGCCACAAGCATCTTTACACTAATCATCTATTGGGAGAGTCCACGACTAGAGCCTTGCTCTTCGCAAAAACGGGGAATTGACTTTTGTGTTTTGCAAAGCGTTGTTGAGGCATTCCATGCTTACAACAGGGATGTGCAGTAAGAGCATATGTTTAAGGATTCAAAAGCAGGAAAAGAATTATAAATATTATAAAATTTAAAACCACCTTAGAAGTCATACCAAGAAAAAAAAGATTCATGTTGTTGTCAGATTCTGTCTTCCATTTCACATTTTATTGACTGTCATTACTCATTATTGTCAGATTTGATTCCAAATCACTTTAGGTGTTTACCCCAAACCAGAACCATCTTAGAAGAATGAAGGCTTGCCTCCACTATGTTCTAAAGAGTGTTCTGCAGGGACTAGACCTTCAGAAATGTTTTGAGTAATGGAAACGCTGTGATCTACCAAGTGACTGTTTTGAAGATCACAACCTAATTTTGAATATCTAAGTTCTGTAGTGTTTATATTTTTATTTCTTTTTTTATTTTTAAAAATTATTTTCATTATTGTATCCTCAGGCAAGAAATGATTGGGCATCATTTGAGGTGAAAATCTGCCACTGATTAACTACCAAACACTCATCTCATCAGGAATGAAACCTGAGCCAGTGGACTTTTCTGTACAAAGCTGACGTAAGACCACTTTGACGGAGGCTGAATTATCCGAACAAGGTTAGGTATGGCATAAATAGGAGCTAACATAGCTGAGCACTTAACCATGAGCCAGGTTATGCATCTGGCCAACACTATTTTCTCAATGTCTCAATATGCATCAAGCAAGGCAAGCAGTTATACCCTCATTGTCCTAACTCCAGGGGATATATCAACTCTCCAGCCTGTCATAATTTAGTTCACAGGGCTCTTGATCGCCTTTCCCTTGCACTGGTCTGTTACACTGACAACATCAGGCTGCTTGGACCTAGTGAACAAGAAGTAGACTTAATGGTAAGAAACTTCCATGTCAGAAGGTGAGGCACCTGACACAAACTGGGGGGCCTTCTACCTCGATGAACTTTTCAGGGGTACTGCGGTGGGGGGCATATTGAAATATCCTTTCTTAAGTGAGGATAAGTTGTTGAATCTGGCCCTCCTAAAACCAAAAAAGAAGCACAACGCCTAAATGGGCCTCTTTGGACACTGGAGGCAACGTATCCCTCATCGGGATGTGCTGCCCCAGCCCATCCACCAAGACGCTAGAAAAGCTACTAGTTTTGAGTGCAGCCTGGAACCAAAGAAGGCTCTGTAACAGCCGTGCTGCCAACTGGGCCATACGCCCCAGCAGATCCCAGGGTGCCTGAAGTGCCAGTTGCAGACAGAGAGATGGCCTTTGGAAATTTGGGTGGCCTGTTTAGGTAAATTGCAGTGCAGACCCTTGGGATTTTGGAGCAAGACCCTACTAACACCTTAAGTGTGAACCTGTAGGCTCCAGAACTGTGAGAGAATACGTTCCCGTTGTTTTCTAATCCTACTTCGGGGTACCTGACGTCAGCAGCCCTAGGGATCCCATACAAATTATAGCCTAGTAAATTCTTAGCTCATCTAATCTCCATAAGGACCTTATAAAGCAGTCACTAGCGTTGCCCACTCTTTGCAAAGGGGCCGAGGTGCCCTCACATGGAGCAGAGGTGGGACTTGAACTCCGCAGTCTGGTTCGGAGCCTGGACTCTTCACCGCAGCACGGTGTCGGCAGAGAGGGCTCGTCGGGACGCACAGAGCTCTCGCCCGGAGGGGCTCCACGAGCTGCCATCACGCACAGAAAGCATGCCAGCCTCGTGGGAGGGCTTGGCACGCCTCCGTCCACCGCGCACTGCTGCTGCGGACTGGCTTGCAGCGTGGGAAGAGCAAGCGACTGTGGTGTGTGGTTGGAGGCCTCCGGCAATGCCCACGAGTACCTGATATTTCATGATGATGGATTTATTTCGCCAATGGCAGCCGGCCCACGAGCAGGGCCCAGACTTGCACACACCCGATGATGAGAACCTTCTACAATTTTGCACCCCAGTCCTGGCCCTGCTTCAGAGGTCTGCTTTTTTTTTTAAAAGATTTTACTGATTTATTTATTTGACAGAGAGAGAGGCAGAGGGAGAGAGAGAAAGAGCACAAGCAGGGGGAGCAGCAGAGGGAGAGGGAGAAACAGGCTCTCTGCTGATCAGGGAGCCTGATACAGGGCTCGATCCCAAGACCCTGGGATCCTGACCTGAGCTGAAGGCAGAGGCTTAACCAACTGAGCCACCCAGGTGCTCCCAGAGGTCTGCTTTTTAAATGACCTGCCCAACTAGCATTTTCATTCCCAGTTCTTCGATAATACTTAATGAATAAACATACTGTGATTTTAAATTTCATCAGTGATAATCTTCATTCCAGTTTGGACAGAAGTTGATCTTTTTTTAACATATGAAACATACACAAGTGCAAAATTCACCAACCCTCGGCATTTGTAGGAACAACATTCAACTGTTTGTTTCGAAGGGCAGACTGCCACACACAGCGCCTCGTTTGGATGTGTCTGGAGTCTTGGAAGCTTGACTACCCTACCTTCTCTGACAAATGGACCTTGTTGGGAGGTTCTAGCAGGAGAGCACAGCTTTTTGTATACTCTTGACCAAAGAACGGTCCTCCTTATCTATCAGGGAAGGTCATCCTCTTAGACTGAGTGCGCACAGTCAGGGAGGGACGCACATGGAGGGTCATACCCAGAGGGACACACAGGGAGCAGTGGGAGGGAGGACACCCGCCTAGCCAGCCAGATCAGCTGAATCAACCCTGGTGATCAGTGGGGTGACAGATGTCACAACCAGATCGCCTTCACATCCTATATTCCCCTTTTATACGGCACTCCTCCCACACATCAGATACTGGGTTAGGCCCTCCGCATACACGTCCATTAACCGTAAGCAGGAACCGCGTCTGTCTGGTTCACTAAGGTAACCTTAGAGCCTAGCTGTTAAAGGTCAGTGAGGGAACATGACCACCAGTTGACCCAAGAGCGGGACCCCAGCCATGGGAGGCTCCTCACCTCCTTCCCTGCCCTTGGAATGAGTATTACTTCCACTGTTTCCACACTGGGAGGCACTTCGAGAACACAGCCTTGAGAGCGTAATGTGTTACTGAGATCATCTGAATGACATACAGGACTACACCCGGTTAAAACCTCTCTATAAACCTTCAAGATTCTGGCAGGCAGGTGCAGAGAGCTCCTCACTGCACAGCCGCCCAAGACAAGCCTCCCACGTCAGTTCCCTTTCTTATCCAACTTGCCACCTGCCAACCTGGGCTGGTCTGTCTCTCTCTCTGGTCTCTCTCTGCCCTTGGTGGACAGGGGCCCGTTTCCAATTTCACCTGGGGACTCTGGAGGCTGTGGACCAACATGGGCACGTGGTGCTCAGTGTCCCTGAAGTAGGTGGATGGGCAGAGGGACGGTGGACTAAGAGCCCAGCCCGCATGTTGGAAACTCTCCAGAAAGTCAACTACAAAGAGCATGAGGAAGGCGCCCCCTTCCGGGCCCTTTCTTCCCACCATGCTCCAATCAGGGACTAAGAACACAAAAGCCTAGAAGGATCTCCATTTGCCTAGGCTGAGGATACTTGAGGGTACTGATTTGGGTTGGGAGGACTGAACTTCGCCAGCTTCCAATCTGTCCCTGATAACTCCACGAAGGCAGAGGAATTCTGGGGGAGGACTATTTATTGTCACTTCAGCTCTGCCAGGACCCAAGGCAAAACTCCAAGATTATCTTCCCCAACTTCTGTCTTTCTAAATGCTTCTATATCCTCACTCTGGTGCAGACACAGAAGCCCTCGTGTCTCCTCGTGTCCATATTCCTTCATCCACAGCCACGTCTCCCAAACGCCCATTAACAGACCTATTACCACAGGAGTCTTGTTACAGAATTAGATTCACGCAGAGGTGGGAATGAAGCCTAACACTCTTACGGCTATCGCAGTTATTAAATAAGGTTTTAACTGGTAATATATGGCAAGGAGATATGTTTCAGGGGAAAAAGTCGAGCAGCCTGCCCCATTCACTATCCACCCTCAGGCCTGCTTTCTGCTTTTCCAAGTCTGCTTGCAAACAGGACACCTTTACAGCCCCACGGCGTTCCCACCTACCACACCGCATTCCCAGCACCGCCAAACTGCGCGGGACTCGATACAGCCTCACGCACCGCCTGCCCCCTGTACGCCATACACACGAACGACCAGGGCGCCGTCTACATACGTGTACTTACATACATCCCCTAAACGCTACTGTGTAATGTTTACGTTTAGGCACAGCAATAGGCACCAGGTCACAGCACCAGTATATGAACACAACCTTCTCCATAAACCTCTAATCCTTCCATTCCCCCACTCACCGGTATCAGAGAGTCAAACAGACATATGAGGGCTCCTCAACGTCACCCCCACCTCAGCCATCCTTCCTCTGCTCTCTCCTACCATGGAGGAGGCAGCCCTCTCCCCCAGAAGCAAATCCAGCTTCTCTTCCCAGTGCTTTGGGCACAATTCCCTCCCACCTCCTCCAAGACCTTGACCTGTGGGACGTCTCCCTTTCTCTGGCTCCCTACCACCAACACTTAGACGTGTTCCAGCTCCTCTCCTCCTTAAAAAAAACATAACCCCGCAAAACCTTTCCCTTGACTTAGTCTCCCTTCTTCTCCAGCTGTAGCCTTAGTTCCGTCTTCGCAGCCAGACGTCGTTAGAAGTTGGTCAGCGGCACATCCAGACAATGGAATGCCATTCAGCGCTGGAGAGAAATGAGCTGCCAAGCCAGAGGGAAAGGAGCAGGAACCTTAAATGCACATAACTAAGGGAAAGAAGCTAATCCGAAAGAACCACATACCAAATGCTTCCAACTGTGGGATGTTCTAGAAAAGACAAAACTATCAAAACAGGAGAATGATCAGTGGTTGCCAGGGGTCCTGGGGGACGATAAAGGGGTGAAGCACAAGAAGATTTTTAAGGGAGTGAAAATACTCTGTATGTTTAGACCTGAAGCAACATCTTTCTCCCCAAACGTGCTCTTCTTTTGGGTCCCCTGCCTTGTCAGGGAATAGCATCGTAAGCCTAACCCAGAAATCTGCATGTCACCCTGACCTTTTCCCTCGCACCCCTGGCATCCAAACAGTCCTCAAGTTCTGTCCATTCCACCTCTCAATTACCTCCACTGCTCCTCCCCCGCTCTCACCCCCAGTCCCGGCCGCCAGAGAATCTCCCCCCACTCTTCAACAACCTGATTGTTCACCTGGCCTCTGCTCAGGATCCATCAATAGGCCCCCCTCAAGATACACTCCAAATTCCTAACTATGAGGTCAAGGCCACTCAGTAGGAGCCACTGCCTGTCTCTCCATCTCCTGCCTTTTCCTCCAAGCATTCTGTGCTCCAGCCAGACTGAATTCCCTTCAATTTCTGTTGCCCTGGGGCATGCTCCACTTTCTGCCTTCTGGGCCTTTGCATATACTGTTCTGTTTAGAACACTCTTCCCCTTAGGACCTTACTCTTGCTCAGGCCAAACCCTCCCAACCTTCAGTTCTCTGACCAAATGCCAGTTCTGGAAAGCCTGCCCCGACCCACCTCGCTGAGAATGAAGTTGGAGGCACGTGTCCACGGCATCACGTGCTACCCACCAGAGCAATCATCACGCTTTAATGTGACTGTTCATTCCATTTTAGGTCTTCCCTGCTTCACCCCAAGTTCTTTGAGGCAGGGCTTCTGCATGCTGCCAAGCACAGCACCCCGGAGCCTAGAGGCTTGTGGGGAACCTGGTGAAGCACTGAGATCCTATGTAGAGCGCTATCTCTAATTCCTACCCTATGAAAACATGCCCCCATCCCACTAAGGCAGAAATCGCAGCAGTCATGGAAGCTACATACAGGTCACAAAAGGGACCTATCCAATGCTTTTCAATTTCAAGCAGTGTTCTTTCCAGGCTCCTGGTTTATCCAAAGCTGCAGACTTGCTTTGGAAAACAAAGGGGAACTTACTTTGAACTTACATTTTAATTACTTTCTTTGGAAAGACAAAAGGAAACTCACTTTGAACTTACATTTTAATTATTGCCTTTGGAAAACAAAGAGAAACTTACCTTTGATTTACACCGCAACTCACCTAAGAGGGGCAAGTTGCAGCAGTTGGTGAGGAGGCCAGCAGCACTGCACCCCAAACATTAACTGTTCCTGAAGCAAATCCTACCATCCTAGAGTCCTTTCTGCTGATTCTTGGGAAAACTCAATTTACCTTCCTCCAAAAAGATTTGCTATTCCTGCCTTGACCATCCACCAACCCACTTTCAAGCCATCTAATATTCTCACCAAAAAAAAAAAAATCACAGGGATCAATGATGCAAATGACGGTTAGGGAAAAGTAAGGCTCGCCGAATAAGCAGAATCCCAAATGCACATAATGAACACCTATGCATTCTGATCTGATCACGACAGAGCCAAGGAACCTGGAGATATTATAACGTGGATCACATTTTAAAGAAAAGTCCTAGCGCTTTTTGCACAGAAGCAAGCTGCATCAGAAGACAATTCTCAAATAATTTAAACCCCCAAACTTTAGAGGTAATGCACACATAAGCAACAAATTCAGCATGGTCAGCGTGATCTGGGACTATACACTCGTATGCTCAGTTTGGGACACATTAATTATATTTCAGCTCCTATCGCGTGTTTTTCTTGTAACAAATTGGGTTTTTCTTGTAACAAATATATAAAAATACAGGAATAGAACTTTCTTTTTACAATTTAATTTGTCATCTGTTTTTTTGGTCTGTAGGCGGAGTATCAATGCAGGTACAAAAACCCTTCTGCCCCCACTCTATTCTTTCATCAGTTCAAGAACCAGAATTAAATGTGTATGGAAAGTGAACGGGGTGTATCTTTATAATCAAACATTGTTATAGGATCTATATAGAAGTTGACTGAAGTAATCATTTACATGGAAAGTAAACAGTATTACGACACAAGGTGAAATTGTCTTCTGTAAATCACACTTGTTCAAACGCACCACCATATCACACACTGATCTAGGCAGGAGGGTACAGTCCGAAGCCTACACCCACACATTTCATGTCCATACAAGAATCTTTCTCAGCTTCTAAAGTTTGATATCTATGCCTGTGGTTTTAAGTATCAGAACCAAAATGTGATACTTCCCACACATCACTCTCCCCTCCAGCCCACCCTCTCCTCTGCCCTCTTGCCTGGACACAGCTCTGTTCCTGAAGAAAAAGCAAGCCCTAGGAACACACCTTATTCTCTGTATCCCTTTCTGGCCAGACCTTGACCTGTACCCTCACCGCGAGCCCACGTGCTCACATCTCAGCTCACACCCAAATCACTTCCTGGGATGTAAATCACAAGAGTCTGACCCAGCCTGAACTCCTTTGACCTTCTATCTCCAGGAATGAGCCTTTAGACTAATGGTCCAATCCATCTATCCACACCAGACATGACTAACACTACTTGCCTGGGAAAAGTGTGCTTTCCTCTCTACTCCCTTGTTTGGGGGTACACATCGGTAACACAGAGTGGGTAACCGAAATATGTGTTTAACTTGAGGCAAACTGTCCTTCAGACCCGCCTTATTTATTTTTATAAAACAAATTTATACTCCCAAGCACGTTATCAGAATTGCCTATCTTTCTTGCAAGATAACATGTGAACAACATTAAACCCTTTATTCCTATCTACTCTCTCCAGGTATTAGAAAGTTGTCGCTTGCCCTTCCTTAAATCCAGACATTATGACCTTTACTTAAGAATATAAAGTAACTCAAGTGACTAAGAGGCAGAAAACATTTAGATAATCCTTATTTCCCTGTTGGGGTGCTGTGTTCACAGCTGTCCCCCACCCCCAGCTTCTTCACCACCATTGCCCCCTGGCCTTCTCTACATGATTTCCAGCTGAGGGGCTCCTTTTCTGGCGTAACTCCAAGCAGCCTTGGGGATTACCTGTGCTTCCTACTTCTCCCTTTCGAGGCAGGACCCCTACTTGGATGGCTTCAGAAACCTAAACTGAACATTCAGCTGGGGGGACAGATCTTGTAGGAAAACAAGACCTTCCGTTACTTAATTCGTCCATGCCCAAGTCTGTATTTCAACCTTCCTCACACAGTAGTTTCCTCAACCTCCCAGCTCCTGCCCTGTGATTCCTCCCCAGGGATTCCTCAGTGGCCGCTACAAATCTCACTTCCTTGGGCTGTGCTCTCTTCTCCCACACGGGAGTTCACTCAGACTTTCTAGATCTCATAGTTGTGCCTCCTTAGTCTCCTCTGGATTAACAGTAAACTAAACTGATGGCCCAGCAAAGAGCTCAGCAGGACACCCTCACTGGCCCCATTATCTCCAACGTCTTTAGCAGGATTCCCTCCCTATACTTAAGTTGAAGAAACTCATCCCAAGTGGACTGACATTTCATTTTGCCTCCAGAATGTCCATGTCAGTGGTTCACTTCTCAAAGCTGCAGCAGTACAGTGATTCGACTGTATGGAGCTGAGAGCAACAGGGCGTTATTTCCCACTCTTTCAAGAGTTTGCCAATTTCCCTTTGGAAGTTTCTCCGATAGGGAACCCATGTGGTATTAACCATTCTGGTTCCCTTCAGACCTAAGCACTGCTATGGAGGGTATCAGTGGTTGCCCTTTGCTCCTGGAGAAGTACCGCTCATCCAGTTCTCGACAGGCAGGAGAGCATCAGCCACTAAGTGGAGACTTGGTCCTAGTTTAAAATTGACTCCTGGGTGCGGGATCTTGTCTTACCAACCTGTGGTGACACCAGGAAAGGAAGAATAAAGAGCGAATACAGAAGGAACAGAGAAGAGAACCCCAAATACCCAGAGCATCCTTGCCTCCCTGTCGTCACCTGAATGGGCTGCAGCGGCTGGGCCGGGTCCCCTCCCGCCGCGCGCCCCGCGCGGTCCGGGCGGCGCCTCCTTACCTTGCGGGAGTACGGGGGTTTGCTCAGGTGGATGCCGTCGCGGACGAGCTTATCCCTGATCATGATCTTCAGCTTCAGTTTGGGGTAGCTCACCAGCTCCCTGCTGCGAGGGGCGGTCGTCTGGCCGCGGGGGTCCCCGCGGGTGCCCGGGGCCGGGCCGCCACACGGCTCCCCCCGGCGGCCGGTGGGGACCGCGACGGAGGGCGGCACGGGCGGCGGCTGCGGCTCGAGCGTGAAGTAGAGGCCGGCGG